>NC_137469.1:15760126-15935126 GCF_964235325.1 Thermobia domestica | reverse complement strand
TCTAAAACATCGTCTGCACATGAAGCCATACAAACTGTGAATTCGATAACTAGAGACCAACTGATTCGTGTGTGGCAAGAAATGAGCCACCGTTTTGACATTTGTCATGTAACACACGGTGCTCATATTGAATGCACATCATAATTACTAACAATAAATTGTAAACTTTTCTTAATCAAGTAACGTTCGAATCATGTTTCTATTTTTTGTAGAATGTTTGGAAGAAATAAATGTTTGAAATCTGTTCTTTCTTTCTGAATAACCCTGTAGATAAACCCTCATACATCTTGTATTTTGAATTTTTCACTATCTTTTATTTTTTTAACGTATTAAAATATCTAGTAACATATTTTATGAACAGTAAATCCAAACACTGCCCCCCTCCCCCCTCGAATTACCGATTTATGAAGAGTGAACTCTCATTTACATCATTTATTCCAATTGTTATTTCTATTTTTCAGGTCTATAGAGGTACTGTGTCCTCCAATTTAACTTCACGTCTTCCGAATACTATTAATATGGCTTTCAACTGCAGATCATTGTTGCCAGCTTTTGTTTCCAATCTAGTAGTAGTCATTGATTACAGATTATACATAATTATACAAAACGCTCAAAATAAATTTTTGAAATGTGTACACACTTATATTGTAAAACAAATGTAACAGTAGTATTATTGTAAAAAATAGAAAATTCTGGTTAAATTAAAAAAAAAAAAAAAAAGTACAAGTATATACACTCCAATTCTTGTTAACGAAATTTGTAATGAGTGTATCCCATTCCCGATGCAGGTTCTCTTTTTCGGTGTTAAAAGGCTTGGCTTTTCAGTCCAAATGAAATATTTAAGTCCTAATGAAGTGTTTTGCGACTTAAAGCCTATTCTAACCCGTAATTATTAACAACAAATATCTTATGAATGTAAATTTATACTGTCATTGCGCAGGGTTATATATGTTGTATAGATATCGCATGTTCTAAAAATGGCGCCCATGGACCACAGAGCACTATTCTACAGGTCATATGATGGTATGCCCTCCGGGGCCTCCTTCAGCCGCTATGGAGAATCAAAATTTCACAATGTGGCAACGTCGCAGATTAACTTGGAGCCATTAACATTACTCTACGAATACAACAAGCACTTGAATTGATTGCTACTAATAAGTGATGCTAGTGTTAATCAATATCGACTTTAGCTGCCATCTGGAAAGAATCGACATAACTATTTGATAGATTGGTAGATCTAATCTGTTTTTTTTATTTGCGACGTTGCCACATAGTGCAATTTGTGTCTCCAGACAAGAACTCGAAAGGTATACAAATATATATACATTTTGCTTTATTCTGACTTGTAGAATAATGCTCTGTGGTCCGTGGGCGCCATTTTTAGAACACCGGATATTTATATATATATATATATATATATATATATATATATATATATATATATATATAAACAACATTAACTCCCGGATTCTATAGGAGAGTTCGTTTTAGTGCAGAGAATACAGTAATTTTCGTGATTTATTACACCTAAAATTTTACTTAAATTTTATTGCTTAGCACTAAACGAGTAAACAACGTACCATCATCAATTTACATAACAAAAATAAAACATATATAAATCTCTGTTTACCTGCTGGTTTAACAGCCTCAGGAATTCCAGCTCCTGGCACAAATGTTTTCGCTTTCTTTGATATTTCTTTCTGGAGTTCTTTGCCCTTTTTGCTCTTAAATAAGTTACTCGCCTCTTCTCTTTCCTGAAAATAATAATAATAAAGTCGAGTACAATCTACTGATATGCTACCAAGAATTTTTTTTTTTTTTTTTGTTAATTCTATTTATAGTTTGGAGCTCAAACGTTTCTTTGTAGAACCGAGGCTAGATGATGCAATGGAGATTCAAATGCAAACCTTGAAAATGGAATGAAACTCCGAAAAGTTTTACTATTGAAGTTGATAGAAATTATCATTGTTGCTGGAAGAATGACCAGCAGGTGACAGCATTATACAGGAACACTGAATAACAAAGTAACATAAATGCAACGATGGACGCCTCACTGGCTACATGTACCACATTAGAACAGCGATCTGTGAGGTTTTTCAGTAGTGAAGATGTTCAAACAATTGAAATTCATTGCAGGGTGCAAGTGAAATACAATGATTCTTGTGTGTCCTTGCAACTAGTGTACGGAAGGTATGGAAAGTTTAAAAGTGGTATAACGTATACGAAGGACGTTCCCCAACCAGACAAGGCACACCGAGTGGGAACGAATAAAAACATCACCGCTATGGAAGAGCTTGTGAAGAAAATAGCCATCATTTTGAATGTTAGTTTTCATCATTTTGAGTTTAACGTCCCGTTCAGCAGCGAGGCTATATTAGACGTGGATCTACTGATTGTGGAATCCCGCAG
The DNA here is from genome assembly GCF_964235325.1 of Thermobia domestica. Classification (NCBI taxonomy): domain Eukaryota; kingdom Metazoa; phylum Arthropoda; class Insecta; order Zygentoma; family Lepismatidae; genus Thermobia; species Thermobia domestica. The sequence goes on along the minus strand of NC_137469.1, from coordinate 15,932,717 downwards.
GGAATCGAACCCGGGTCTCCTACGCCAAAGGTGCGTACGCTTCTTTAGTATTCTCCATGATATACTTCGATTCAGTAAAATATCTGCGAGAGACTGCAATGCCAATTGTCTGCTGAATCGAGAGACCGACGCGTTGATGTGAGAATTCTGCGTCGTTTTCAGGTCGAAGGTGATCGTTACAGGAGGTGAAACTTGGATCTACCATCACCAACCTGAAACAAAGTCAGCGAGTATAAAACGGTGCCATAGATCGTCTTCAAAGTCTAAAAAATTCCAGACCCAAACATCAGCAGGGAAAGTCATGTTCACGTTCTACTGGGATGAAAATTACGTAATTTTGAAACAAACATGGGAAAAGAAGCAACAGCGTTCAGTGCTTCGTATGCAGATCTCCAAATTCACCTTCGCCCTGCAATCAGGAATAAAAGACGAGGAGTTTTGACTTCATAGTTTTCTTGCTTTATGAAAATGGTGGTCTTTATACTGCTTGCTTAACAGTGTCCATAATAAATTATATTAAATTCCTATTAAACATCGAATTTTCACTGCCTGCCGTCACCATTGTTAAGAGAAACACGAAACAGTGGTTTAATGTGTGTATGACGAAAGGGAATTAATTACGTATGTGAGTACTAAATACTGTTCACTGAAATACATGTCTGCACTAGTACATATTATCTGTTTTAGGCTCCCAGTACGGATTTTCGTACGTTTACAGTTTCTTTTCATTCTTTTTTTCTCTTTTCTAAACAAATAAGTAAAGGGATATCCAAACTCCAGACTCGTAACTATCACAGAAAATCAATGGTAAATTAGTAACATGTATAAACCTGAATAATACGGTTATATTGAATTATCAGCAACGGGGCGGGGCGTACATAACTGACTGCAGGGCGGCAGCCAATAAGCAATAGCCTCAGTTCTTGGCGCCAGTAGTGTCGTAACGAGAAAACTCGATCGAGCTGTGATACCAACTAGAGATGGGCAAAACCGGTTTTTATTTAAAAAAAACGGAAACCGGTTTCTAGAAAAACCGAAATCCGAAAAACCGACATTTCGGTTTTCTCCAAAACCAGTTCGGTTTTCAACAAAACCAATTTGTGGAAACGGAATCGGTTTCCGGAGAACAACGAAACACTATTCTGGTCAGAAATAGAACAAATTTTGAAAAAAAAAACACAACCGGTTTTGAAACCGGATCCAGTGAAAACCGAACCGGTTTCGGTAAAAAAAAAACGGTTTTTGTGCCCACCACTAATACCGACATTGTTTCCAGTATAGATGCCGCTTCAGTTTCTCTCTTATAGACAGCCACCCTTTTTTTTTTCACATACCATACTGCAATGTCGTTTGGATATATATATATATATAGGTCAGGATTATGACATGTGTAAATACAGGCATGGAGAGACCAAGAAACGAGGTGAGTAAAGTTGGCTCTTGAAGCGGGTTTCATTAATTACAAAAATTTCAAGTCAGAGAACGTACGTAGGCTGATCAATAAAGACTGGTCATCAGGGTTTATGAGATGAATACAACAGCAAGGCACAGAAAATGAAACACGTCTGTGTAGTAAAAAGAAGTGAACGAATAGATCGAGCAAGTTTGAAGGCCATGATGTCAGGAATGTGACCTTGACAGCCATTCAAGCACACATAGTTTCAGTTTCGCATAAGGCAACATGGGAAAATCATCACTGCCAATGAAAGTTCGCTTCAAGCAGCAGAGTTCTGTGTGAAAGTCTCCTTCATCACCAACACCCAAGAAAGCGAGACTGGTTGCTTCTGCTAACGAAGTTATGTTCATCTCATTTTTCGATATTTAAGGTATGTGTACCAACATGTAGTCACACCACATACAACTGTCACGGGAGTGTATTATAAGTGTGTATTGGAAACCCTCCAAGGTCACGTCTCATATAGCCTCGCTGCTGAACGTTGATATTGACGTTCCTCAATGTTGATATTGACTATCTTGCAAAGATCAACGTTCCGTGTGTACCCCATCCTCCATATAGCTCTGGAGAACCTCTCCTGAGTCAGTATACCAAGCAAGTCAACCGACAACAACGAATGTGTTTCTCTGGCAGTTATGTGTGTGTCGATTTTCATGAACAACGTGTGGTCGTGAAGTTTTGTTGAGTTGATCTTGAGTTTAACGTCCCGTTCAGCAGCGAGGCTATATGAGACGTGGACCTACTGATTAACGTGGAATCCGAACCACATGAGCTCCCGCCGGGAATCGAACCCGGGTCTCCCACGCAAAAGGCGCGTACGCTAACCGCTTAGCCACGGAGGAGCTCTCGTGAAGTTTTGTTTTTACTCGGAATGAACTTATCTGATTGTGCAAACAGTTTACAAAGAACATGTTCTCAGTAAAACGTAAGTGTACAAATGGTTTGCTCGGTTTAAAAGATAACATTAATTCGAGTTTTGTGTTTTACGCCCTTATGCAACACCAAGGTTATGAAGGACTAGACCTTTATTAAAGTGGGCTTCGAGCTGTTCCCCATCAAACTGTCTCGCCTTCAAGACATCTGGATTATAGAATGACGTCACCGGCCTAATCAAGCTTGGTACTAATGATCGCATGATCTGGAATTCCTCCGAAAGGAAAGGAAATGAAATCTTTAAGGTTTACGTCCCACAGTTAAGCTGTATAGATTAAAGGAGACACTAATGATGAGAAATGAATGAAATGTGGAATGAATAGTGGGAGGAAACGGGAGAACCCGTAAAAACCCTCACGCGGTGTCTGATCACCACAAAATCCATTTAGCGCAAGCTGGGACCGAACCAGACATCCCACGCACCAAAGGCAGGGTTTGCCCAAGTGGGCCCAGCCCGAAAAAAACCACCGGGTTTTTTCGGGTTGGACCCACCTGAAAAAACCCACCTTAAAACCCACCTGGGTTTTTGAGCTTTTTGTTAATATATTATTGCTACAAGTAAGTTGATCACATTAAAAGTGATTTTTATCAAATTTTGGACTTTCTTCGGGCGAATTAAATGCTTTCACGTTAAGGTATACAACATTCTACATAAGACGTTTATAAAGTTCTGAATGCATTGAATAAATGAAGAAACCTTACCTTAGCTTGAGATAATTATATAACAATTTAATGTATTGATTATGCTTATAGCCTATTTGAAAAAAATGCAATTTTATATTTTAGAAAATACTTTCCGTAAATAGTGTGCTCGCCGACTCGGCTATGCCGAGGGAAGTTATCCCTCATAGGGGAGACCGGGGCACATTGTCACAATTTTCACGTTTTATTTTCTTGTGATGCTCGGGTAAGGCCGAAAATTATAATTTTTAGTATACACATACTTTGTTATCTTGTGCATAACATATATGTCTCTGTCCAATGTACCTCGCTCTGAACTGGACTTAGGTACTATGTTTTATGATCAATACAGTTGTGACAATGTACCCCATATGCGGGGTAAGTTTTCACAATATATGGGGCAAATTGTCACATGTTATTTTTGTGGCACTTTCCAGAAATTGGTAGATATTAATGCAACTATTACTAATGCAAAAAGACTGTAAATGTTATCAGCATTAAATACTTAGTGTCTGAAAGAGAATCAAAACATAATTAAATGAAAGGGGAAACTATATTTGTTAAATAGGAAAGGAAGTAGGAGGACCTGTAGCTTATATTTTCTCAACTTAAAAGATTTATTCATACATCAAGCTTTGTAGGAAAACCAAAACTGCCATGAAAACAGAACTAACTCATAACTAAGGAATCAAAACTACAAACTGAAAGGTCATAACAAAATGACGAAATTATCAAATCATAGTCTACGTCTCCAATAGGCCTACACAAAATTAGCCAATTGCATTTAATTTGATTCTGATTGTAGTTTATGAATTGGAAACAAATTCCTCTGATAGGACTACTGTATAGCTAGAAGAGGAGTAAATATTATTACGAAGTTTAGTTGCGTTTTATTAGTACGCACCGCAAACTAGTTTGGAAATCTTTATCCTTTTGCTTCTACAAAGTACCATACCTGGAAGTCATCGTCAGAGTCACAGTTAATACACACGTAAAACAAGTTCTGCTTCCCTCAGTTTTCGCAGGCCGATGCCGTACATCGAATGCACTGAATCCACTTCTCGCTACATGTACTCGCACTGTATGGATCGCCATAAATTAAACAGAATGTATCGTCGTCCTCGGAGGAAGAATCGTAATCTTTGGACCTTCGTGCGACATTGTTTATAGGTGCAAAACTATTTGCTTGGGGAGTTCTTATAGCAAGATCACCATATCTTTTCAGAAATACCGGATACCAGTCTGGTACCTCTTTTGTATTGAGTCCAAATTATATGTGCAAAGCTTGTTGTGGAACGATACTAGTAATTCTTCCTAGTAATACGAAGAGTAACCTAATGTAAATGAGCATTGGCCGAACTGTAGTTCGCCATCTGTATCACGTGTACAAAATCTTGTCAATGTTCTGTATAGTGGACATTAAATTCTTTAGCAGCTTTAGGCTTACGTATTGATATGGGGTTGTTATTTCTTTTCATAGCTCTTGCTGCAACCAGTAGATCTTCCATTGGTGGTGCTTTCCTCTCTGTCTTTCTTTTGTATATTCTCACTGTCTGCGAAACAGAGATAACCCTATCGTTTGTATCATACATAACACACAGTGTGGCACACTGTCACAGTGACAACATACCCGTCTTATTTGTGACAACTTGCTCCACGTGTCGCCATTACTCTTTTTACAAAATATCTATACCAAACGACAAGATTAGGCGCATTCAAAGTAGCTCATCATGAAGCTCTATTTGTAACCTACATAACACACAAAAATATTTGCTTCTACCGCTTTCACGAACACACAAAACAACAATTTCAGGACTCGGAAAATTTACATTCCGGCACTGAAAACAGACAAAGTTCAACTGACGCAGCACTGTTGTTCCCGCGCATCTCCAAACGAGTACAGTTAGTAGTGACATCTAGTAAGTAAACAAGAAAGCTGCACCGGCGCGCTAATGTTTTCGCTTTTTTTCAGAATTGCTACTGTGACAACGTGCCTCTTGTGACAATGTGCCCCGATCTCCCCTACGTTTGACGAGTTTAAAGCCATATGTGCCGGTACTACCAGTAAATATGTAGTGCATTAGTAAAACTATTAGTATTATTTCTTGTAGCACAAGTATTCTTCAGTAAAATTTAGTTTTCCAACAATAACAGTTTAGTTCAGTTATTTGTTGGTACTCTTCAAATAAGCATTCTTTAGAATCAACACCAACAATAGCGTAAAAATTCTTGTCAAATTTAAGAAGCTTAATGCTCAGAGTTCGGAAAACTACGTAACACTTACTACTTCAAGTGCTGAATTCAAACTTCCGTACTAGTGGAAGTTTCGATGTACAGTAAAGAAAGCTGCATTTTTGAGGGAAAAAAATGATCGGGAAATTCCCGCAATTGAACGCACAAAGCATCAGAACTGAATACTTCAACAATAAAACTATTTATTTTACGCTGGAAGATATTTAATTTCATAAAGACATTTTGAAACATTTATTTTATAAAATATGAACTATATCTTTGTCAATTGTTTTAAAAATTAATTTTCTGGAAAGAAACGTCTTGCAACAAATGCTCGGGAATTTCTCCTAATTGAACGCACAAAATATCGAAAGTGACCTTCAAATAAAACCATTTATTTTACGCTGTTAAATTAATATATTTAATGTTCATATTTTTGCAAACGTCAGTGAGGCTTCTGGGATGATTCGATCTACATTTGTTCGTTCGTCTGCCTGTGCCACACATACTACAAGGTACCACTTTCGATGCTTTAAGTTTAAATTTTCAGGGTACAAGCACGAGACACACTAATTTTCCTGTATAGATTTTGGCGGCATACCAACGTACAATTTCAAAATAGTGGCTTTAAAAAAAATAGCTGATATCCACGCTACAAAGTGCAATGTTCGGTCTTTTACGTTGAAATTTTTAGAATATAAGCACGAGACACTCTAAATTACCTGTATATATTTTGGCGGCGATCTAACGTAAAATTTCAAAATGGCGGTCATTTTTTCAAAACAGCAGGGAATAGAAAATTGTTGCAAGTTGTAACAAAGATAATCTTGAAATATAAATCTCATTTTAACACTTTTACCTCAAAGACATTGAAATATTTCGAAAAAACCCAATTAAACCCGAAAATACCCACATGGGCCCAGGTGGGTTGGGCTTTTTCAAAAAAAAAAACGGTTTTTTTCAAACCCTGACCAAAGGTGAACGCTCTATCATGACCTACCAGGGTCCTGATTGGAAAATAAAATGAAATGAAATCTTTAAGCCTTACGTCCCACGCTTATGCCGGCTAGGCTAAAGGAGACGGTAATGATGAAAAATGAATGAAATGGTGGAATAAAGAAAGCGTTGGAAAACAGAACCACGAGAAAGCCATGCATACAGTGTTTGTCCATCACAAAGCTCACTTGGCGCGAGCTGGAGTCGAACCAAGGAACTCATGCACCAGAGGTGAACGCTCTACCACTGAGCCACCGCTGCTCCTCCCTCCAAAAGGCAAGAAAACAGGAGACCCTGAATCCAAACATGAGATCCCATCAGGAATTGAACTGAAATCTCTCATACCAAAGATGAAAATATTAAACATTTAAACCTACTTTAAAAAAAGAAAGCATTACTTACACCACACACAAAGTTTACTGGATAGGATATAATTGATATTGTAGGTAAAATACAGTAGGCACTAGCATGCAAATACACCACTTTTATTAAGGGAAAATCTATTATTATTTTGATGGTTTATTTTTACATATTCCTATTCTTCAAATACTAATTAACTATAGTCTTCAAAGACGTCAACACATACAGGGTGCGTTATTAAAGTTTCAAGACTGAGAGTTACCTGAACAGGGGCGCACGCGGAGACCCGTTTCACCGACTGAATGCGGTAGTGGAGGGCTGTCAGCTAACCGACCGCACGAGCGTCAGTTGCTTCCGAGACGCGGGGGTGAATAAACCTTTAGTAGTGTGAGTGTGTGTCAGTGATCTCCGTCGAAACCTTAGCGAAAAATGCACCGACATTTGGAGCAGCGATATGCTGTTAATTTCTACGCGAAACTGAACAAAACATTTACAGAGACCTTTCGTATGATTCAAGAGGCCTAGAAAAAAGACGCCATGTCCCGTGCAATGGTTTTCATGTGGCACACGAAGTTCAATAAGAGCCATGAGAACGTTGAAAACGATGACCGCTTTGGGAGACGTGCAACAGGTCGAACTGAGGAAAATTTGGTGTTAGTGCGAAAACTCGTAAACACTGATTGTAGTCTTAATGTTAGATTAATTGCCGATGAATTGGGATTGAGTTCAATTACGGAGTTCAAGTTGGTGACGGAAGATTTGAAGATGAGAAAAGTGTGTGCCAAACTTATTCCCAAAGTTCTGACGGATGAACAGAAGACGATTTTTTTTTGGACAGCTACTTCTTTTTTCCGAATCAAGAAAGATCTGAAAGGGAAGCGATTTGACACGATTCCAGCGGTCCAGGCGGCTTCAACGAGGTGGCTTCACAGCCTTGCACGCGAAGACCTTCAGGGAGCCTATGAACAATGAAAAACACGCTGGCAACGGTGTGTTTATGCCCAAGGGTCAGATTTCAAAGACTTTTAGTTTGCTGCACATGTAATACATTATTCTGAGACCAGTCTTGAAACTTTATGAACGCACCCTGTACAATAAAATAATCATACCAATTCCATTTGTAATTTACCTTCTGTTTGATTTTCCTGAAGTCCAAAAGACGTAATTGTGGTACTTTGAATATAATGTACAACCTGTAATGAGGTCTTGCTGTTACAGGATTGTGAAGTAAACTCAAAGAGCGTAAATTCTTGAGGGACGCCAACGGGTCAATATCTCCTAATTCTGATATAAGGTTTCCAGTCAACACCAACGTGTCCAAATTTGGCAGACAAGAGTCCAAACTATCTCCTATTCTCCTAAAAATATAAATAAAACTTAAGTTTAACGCTCAGTGCATAAAACTGTCATGATTTTGTTTTTTTCTTTTTGCAAGTACTTTCTTAACTAAGTTACAAAAAAAAAAAAAAAAAAAAAAAAATAGTACTCACTACCCGTTCGTCGGACGTATTTAAAATAACTTTTAACCTATTTTGTTTCTTGTTTTTATAATGGAATGGGCCTTTCTTGTTTTTATAATGGAATGGTTTGGTTGAGAATATTTAGTACCTTAAACGAACACTACAGAGTGTTCGGGAAGTCCCTATACCCTGATTCATGACATACATTCACACTAATATTCAGAGACTTTCCAAACAGTCTGTAGACTGTACTATTCATTGCATAACTTCCCTCTAACGATTTCCTTCTTTGGTTTTCCGAAAGGCAGAAATATTTCATTTAACGATTAAAATAAAATCATGCCTGGAAGGGTTAAAAAGGAAAAGTAATCCATATCTGAATTAATGCGCACAAGTGACTGATTATATCCTCTAAATGACAAAAACAAGTACACACTACACATAATACGTTCAAAGTTGGAATCAGATATAGTTTTTCTCAAGGATGTTATAAAATAGAGAATTGTCCATATGTTATCTTCATCCACTAACCTCAATGAAGAAGAAAGAAAAAAAAAAAACTTAACATCGGCACATCTGATTGGCTACTCTTGTTTCCGTCATGAATATTGGCTCAAAACATTGCAATCTCAGTGCGCGGAACGGGTAGAGTAGGGGTGGCGAAACTAAGACGTATGGCTTCACGATTTTGTTGTATAGGCAGATCCTCTATTTTATGATATCCTTGAGTTTTCTATTAGAAGAAAATAATCTACGATTTATTTATTTATTTTCTATCTTTATTTCCTTCTCACTTAATCTTATAAATATCACTCATTTCCAAATATGCTTCTGTGAAAGGTTTAAGATACTTACACTATCCGGTTGTTGTTCATAAGTAAGCATTTTAACCTCTTTAACAAAGGAAATCCATCCAGTTTTCGAATGTCATTATCCGAAAAGTCTATTGTATCAAACTGATCCTGAAAAATAAAACACGCAGAAATTTAGAATAATCTTTCTTTAAATGTCCTAATAGTAATAATAAAAACTAAATTTATTTTAATTTATTGATCTTACTTTATATTATACTAGCTGAAATACCTATTCTTCGCATGGGGCAGATAAAATATCTATGTAAACAAACAAAACAAAGAAAGGAAAAATATCGGTCATTTTCTACTACTTTTACATATTCCAGTAAAGCCCCCTGAGCTCCTCTGGTTCGAATTTTGAAAGAAAGAAAAAAAAAACCCTGGCCCCCAGCCAATGGGGGCTGTATTTGGAAGTCAGCGACTGTGAGAGCATAACCAGCGACCGCGAAAATATGGATTTGACACTAATATCGGTCATTTTGGATTATTTTTACATGTCTCTGTACCCTCCCGCCTCTCTCATTGACCCCCGGCCCGCAGCCGAATGCAGTGAATTTGGGAGTTAATGCGATTGAAATTTCACTATTGATCTCAGCGACCGCGAAAACTATGAATTTGATACTTTTTTTTTTTTAATTTATTAATCTTATTTTATATTATACTAGTTGAAATACCGATTTTCACATGGGTCAGATAAAATATCTATGTAAACAAATTGAACAACGATAGGAAAACAAAATCGGTCATTTTCTACTAATTTTACATATCTCAGTAAACGTTCCTGAGAACCCTGGTTCGAATTAAAGGGGAAAAAAGCCTCTGGCCCCCAGCCGATGAGGCTGTATTTGGAAGTCAATCTTGTGGGAGTATAACCAGTCATATCAGCGACTGCAAAAACTATGGATTTCACACTAATATAGGTCATTTTGGATTATTTTTAGATGTATCTGTTTCCCCCCCCCCCCCGTGACTCCAGGCCCGCAGCCAAATGGTGTGAATTTGGGGGTTAATGCGATCGAAGTTTTACCATTGATCTCAAAGATCGCGAAAACTATGAATTTGACACTAATACCGGTCACTCTCTAGTACTTTTACATATCCCGGTAAACGCCACCCACTCATCCCGTTCGAATTACAAAAAAGCTCCGTCTTGGTCTGGGACCAAAATTTGGTTACTCTCGGTCCACTCGTCTGGTCTCCAGGCCTCACACAGACACACAAACTTTTTATTTTATTTATATTATATTAATATTTATAACTCATTCATACATATATTCAACAGCAGGAAATATAAACCAAGGAAATCATAATCAAATCATAACAATAACGAAATGTAATGTGTGCAACAAACTAATAAATACATGGAAAGAGCAACAAGAATATATGATGGCTAAGATAGGAGGAAAAAATACAAGTAACAACAAACTCTATTATAGAAAATCTAATTGTCAGACAAAAATAAAATTTCTTCTTTTAGCAGAAAAAAAAAAAAAAAAAAAACAGATAACACAATGGAAGGTGTTTCTTGTCTAGCTCTTTACCTAGTGGTATGGTTCCCAATATAGAGGCTACATTACCTCTTTGTACTGCCATACTTATTCTTTGAATTAGGAAAGTGCTTTCTCTATCATTACTGGATAAATGGCTGATGCGTTTACCTACTGCCTTTATAAAGTTTAGGACTTCTTTGCCCTACGATCAACTAGATTCAATGACAATGGTTACAAATTGGTAGTTCTCTGTTGGATTACTGTACTTTCTTCTTTTGTCTGTTTCTATTCGACTAGCTACATTGCCCGCTTGGAGTGAGAAGAAAAGAAGTTTGGAAGAGGCGAAAGTATCTGTGCACGTAAAATCCTAGATCAGTGATTTTCCTCTCTTCCAAGGTATTACGGTCATCCCATCTGGTCTTTCACCATCTGTTTTACTACATCCATTTGGCTCCCTTATTGCCGGTATACCTACTGAAATGAGTGCTCTCACTATAATGTCACTGACACTTGAGTGGCGGGGATATCTTCTGGTACTTTTTATGCAAGAGAGTCAATGCAGTCTCTTTTCACTTACTGGATTCTTACATGCCTGACATTTATGAGGTTTACGAATATGTATGCCCAACCATAAGGCAACCGATATTCGAAAACTTTTATTACTGAGATGAAGGCCTAGAGAGAACGAAGGTAAAGCTCTAAGCCAAGCTCCTGCTTCTATGGATGATGCAGCAACTAGTCTAACCTTGTCTTCTAGGCTGTTTAAAGACTAGTAAAAAGGAGAAGTGCGATTTGAAAATATACTTTTCCACGTGGATTGCTTTGCTCTTGTGCCAAATTCGGGTAATTCAGAGCCAACTAGCAATTACCAGGTGAAAGAGCAATCTTTAACTTCAGAATCAATATGGAAACTAAATTACGTGGTGTGCAACAATACGGACACACATTTGTTTCTACAACAAAGATAGGAGCACTTCACGAAAAAAAAAAAAAAAAAAAAATCGTTCTCAACGTTTAAACTGCCGACCAAACAAGGTAAGGAAGTTCATCGAATATAATCGGAAATTGATTCCCTTTTGGAGCCCAGATTCAAGAATGGCACCACAGAGCACGGAAAGATTTCCTATAGATCAAAGCAAAGTGACAATGCTATATAACGGTGTACCATCCGTGGCCTCCTTCAGACCAAAAATTTGACAAATGTCGTAGAGAAATGTTAGATGGCCATAGATTGATCTACGAATCCATCAAACAGTTACATCAATCCTTTCCAGATGTAGACGTTAGTGAATAGGAATAAACATAGCTCACTTACTGGCAAGTAAATGCAAAGAAAACAACAGTTATACGAGTACTGACGTGACAGCCATTTTAGGTTATTTCGGACATCTTGACAGCCTAATCGTCTCTTTCAGTCGTACAACTTCTATTTACTCTGATAGATCTCGATACTAACCCCATCTAGTAGCATCGGTACAAGTTACGTATATGAACAGAAATTATTACAATAATTTGCTAACAGAGGAACATACAAATACATTGCTAAAGCTGTGACTTTCCTTGGAGCATGATATAACCCTTGGATTAGGATTAGGAATTAGATTTCTGGGCTTTCGGCATCTATGACCATGTTAGCCCGTCACATATGAAGGATGACGTCCCTCGACTATCACACTATCCGAGAAAAATGAAGGAAGAAAGGACTTGGAAAGGGAGGAATCCGCCTGAGCGTTGGTGTGAGATACCACCCTGGCATTTGCTTGGTGGGAATAAGGAAAACTAAGGAAAAACTCAATCAGGATGGCGGACTGAAAAAGCTTTTACATTTTTTCGACCGAATTCCCCCACCGGAATCGAACCCGGGACAGATCGCGCCAAAGAAGAGTTCGTTAGCGACTATGCTATGCAGAGCTACGGTAAACCCTTGGAGCTTCAACCGCTAAGCTACCGAGACCATCCCCTGACCGACACATATATTTTTAGTGATCAAGTCAACCCTTAAGATCACACGGTCTATACAATACAATATACGCATTTACAATTTGTAGATAAATCTTCTGGTATGCTTGTATTATATTATATCTAATCTTCCTAGCACTACATCCCACTGCATACCTTTTAGTTGGGTGAAGTACGGTTCATATACCAACTCCCATAGAAGGTACTTCTAGCTTTCTAGAATGGAATTCGGTACCTCTTAATTTAACTCTAAAAACTGTGCTCCCACCAATATTACTAAATCATGTCAAAAGAAACGCCAAATATATGTAAGATCTCTTGGTTCAATCGGCTACCTGAAGTGCAAACAGGAAGTCGGAGTTAGATTCTCAACCAGCTTAGCAATCAGGTTGTGTGTTTTTATATAAACACATTAAGTTACGGAAAAAACATTTTTGACTTCACGAGTAGACAGAGGAAATATTCATTAGAAACCAGAATTTTTCTTTCAACTTACCAAAGTAGCTCCCAAGTTCTCTATAACGGGAATCTTGTAACCTGAAATAAAATATATCAAAATATAAATATACCAATATATAGAAAGAGGACATTGACGGCAACACAGATGCGTGAACTACTCTGGCGCAATCTGTTGATAAAGCACCACTATCCACCATACTTCACCTACGTACTTATTTTACGTAAACACACTTTCATACTTGGGCAGATTGACAAGCTGTCGGCTACAACATAAACAGAAACATATTTCCTACTGGCTTCGTAATTTTTCGCACCGACAGCGTTCTACTTAAATAATAACACTCATTCTATTATTGGACCTATATTTTCCACTCACTTTGCACAAATTTAGAATTTGGTTGCACAATGATAACAACAATAAAATTGCAGTCTATCTTTGTTAAAATATCATTCTGTAGTAGTAACACATACCTTGTAACTTTACCTTCACACAAGAAATATCTCGTAAATACTTCGAAACCACAAAATAATGACTACAAATATGGAGCCTTGAAGCACACCGTTTTTAAATCTATGCGAGTTGAGTTAAGGCTTAACTGTTACCAATTTTGGAAAACTTACCAGATGAACTGGAGAATCTATTCTGGTTCGTGAGGTACAGTGAGTGAAAGTAAGGTGAGAGGGAATAGTTGAGGTTAAGAAATTACTTGGTGCCAGTTGTTTTTGATGTTGTAAATGGCATTATATGTAGAGGTGAAAGGAACTATTTGGCGGAGAGGTACACCTGTTATGATTTATGGGAAAGGCAGTGTAGAAATGGTGCGTAAATGACAAGATGGTGGCATATCTTGTTTGAGTTTTAGCGAATTATACAAAAATAAGGAGCGCCAATTGTTGAAATTGCGTGAAAGGCATGGTCTACTAAACAAGCAAACAGTTTGTCGTAAGTGTGGAAACAAATTGAAACTACAGAAAAGAAGAGGAACACCTAACCTAATTTAATACATTTTTGGATGATATTCAATATCTCCCCTAAAGCTGTGCAACACATAAGCCTGCATTTTATAATATACAAAGTGTTCTTTTCCACTATCCTCGTTTATGCATACACCTACCACTACTGATGCGCCTCCTCTCTATGGAAGCACTCCTGCCCTGACTTACTTAGATAGCACTGGTGCTTTTTAGTGGCCACCTAGCACAAGCTGTTTCGTGTTTTATGCACTACTTTTTATGGCATACCCCCACGTTGTATTTAGAACAATAAACACTAACAGGTGAGCCAGGGTACGTAGTATTTGGGGCAGATAGAAATATTTCTTTATTATTATTATTATTATTATTCGATTTTCGTGTAGTCCGGCGATACAGCAATAATGCCGAGTTAAGTGCCGGGGAGGTCCAGAAATATGAAATCTAACCCAAGCCTTAACATTTTGGACCTTTCTGCGGCACAAATACCGTCAGTTTTACTAGATATGTTTACACGAGAGAATTTATTATATAACACACCAGAAGTGTGTAACCCTGAATACGTGAGCGAGCAAAAGCAGGTAAGGAGAGTTAGTACGTCCAAGAAGCTGGGAAAATTTGGCGGTTCACTCGAGCAAACGGCTCTACTAAAAACAAAATTTATAGGTAAAATACGATGTCACTTTTCGTAAAAGAAGAGGAGTGTGAACATAAGTAAATTCAGTCGGTGAATATCATATTGAAATATACTATGAATGGTAGTGAACGTAAAAATGAAATCAAATCTTTGAGTTTTACGTCCCACGCTTATACCGGTTAGGCTAAAGGAAACGGTGATGATGAGTAATGAATGAAATGGTGGAATGAAGAAAGTGGGAGGAAACGGGAGAACCCCGAGAAAACCCACGGAAACGGTCCACTACAAAGTTCACTTGGCGGAGGCTGGGATCGAACCCGGGACCCCGAACACAGAGGAGAACACTCTACCACTGAGCCACCGCGGCCCCCTAGGTAGTAAACGTATTCTAAATGTAACTTTTTACTGAAGCGGAAGGGGAAAGAATACAAGAAAGCGAAGAAGGTAGAAATACACAGCGGAAATGTTCTGTTCGTGTTAGCAATGGACGTTTGCAATGGATTTGATGCTAACATATGGTTCTATTACAAAAAAAATTGTGCTATAAAAAGCGTAATATTATAAAGTTTTTGCAGCGTCATAGCTTGTTGAAACGTAAAATAAACTATACAAAGTGTGGAAAAGAAGTAAAAATTCAGAAGAAAGGCAATACATACACTTTTTACTGCCGTAAAGGTAAGAAAGGAAGACAGTGTAACACGTGTATCAGCTGTAAAAGGTACTCTATTTGAAGGATCGAAGTTAACTGTAGAGAAAATATTGGCATTTGTAATACATTGGTGCATTTTGCCATATCCAAGATATGAAATAGTAGAAAATGAACAGGATATAACCTCATCAACTGTTAGTGAGTGGAGCTCGTACAGTAGGGAAGTGCGTGTGGACTGAGCATTTCGAAATTCGCAGGTATGCATTTTTCTACTATCCTTTTTTATGCGTATGCCCCCTCCCCGTCCCTGACGCGCTTGCTCCCTACGAACGCACCCCTCGCTCCGCTCGGACTCCCCTACTGCGCTCCTGCCCTTTCTCGGTTAGGTAGCATTCGTTCTTTTTAGTGGCCACCTAGCACAAGTTGGTTCGTGGTTTATGCATTAGCTCCTTATATAGTGCATACTCTGCAAGAAGAAATCGGAAAATGCAATAACTGTGTGAAAAGTTAGTAGAGCCGGTAAGTCTTTACTTTGACTCCAACTGTGACTTTAATCGGTTCTTATAGGTTCAGTTACTTCCTGGAACTCTTTGTGCGTGAGTCACTTGTTGGAACTGTTCGTGCCTTTGGTGTGACGTCTTAGTTCATATTTTTCCCACTAGGTGTCTGTGTATTCATATGGTAGTTTGTTAGTATGATGTCACATGTTCTGTGTGCATGTATGTGTGTGCTGCTGTTTCTGGCATGCGGGAAGCGCGTAATTGAATTGGTTGAATTGAGTTAGAGAAAACCTATCATAGTTGTGGTCTAAAGCTGAAGATATTTTCGACGTATTGTAAAAGTGGACGTTTATTGGTTTCTTGTTTGTAATAATAGCAAGTGTGCTCGGTTTAATAAAACGACGTGTGTGCGGAAAGGAACATTTTTCAGTAATGTTGAGTATTGTGCATGTGTTCTTGGTATCTTATTTTTTCGTGTGTGGAATCAGCAGTTATGAGTTCATTATTCATGAGTGTTCTATGGCGAAATGGTGAGTGTTTTCTTTTTTTAATTCATATTATTTTTATTCTTGATTTGTTTTGCATTTGAGTATTAGGCAAAGTATTTGGTTTGCTGCTGCTTGTCCTATTGTCTTGTTGAGATGTAATTTTTTTTTCTTTGTCATGCACTGATTTATGATTAGAGACGAGTGTTTTTTTTTTTTTTAAATTTTTCCCTTCTTATCTTAGCTTTATAGTAGTGGTGTGATTATTTATTATTATTTTGGATGTTTTTATGGTACTTGAGCGGGGGGTTTGGGGGGCGGTAGCTCCCCATTTAGATCTGAAAATTCATAGTCACCGCTTCACCTGGATTGATGTTTAGTAACATTGTGGCCCTTGTACTTATAGTATAATTCTTAACATCGTACATTACTTTCACTGTGTTAGTAATTGTAATCGATTCATGTGATCCGGTTCCGGGAGCAGTTTAGGAATGATTCCTAAACTGCTCCCGGAATCGGATCACATGAATCGGTTGAAGTCACTGTTTGGCTCAAAGTAAAAATTTGCCGTAGAGCCGTCTCCTCGAGTAATGCCAAATTTGGTTTCAATGACACTAATAACACAGTACTATCACGAAAATATTGTAGCTTCTATTTCGAATACGGTCTGTGGTTTCAATTTTACGCACACTACTCTTTAAAACACGATTTCTTTAAAAGAGAGGGGATGGGATTATACACACTGATAATACGAAGTACTTGTAGCAATGAGTATGATTATGTTATTTGGATGAAGCTGACAGTATTTCTTTACGTTCCTTATTTTTAGGTAGGCACTCTTACACTTTGTAATACTAGGATTTGCAATGGGGTTAGTAATGCAATACTATCACGTACACTAAAGTATATATGTACTTCAGTACATGATCGAAAGTTAACGTGCTTCAAATAGGTATTTCTTAACCATACATTCACTTTTCATTTGCAGTAATGCACTTGCCCTGTAAAAATATCAAATTTTGACTGACAGCTCTATATCTGTATAGGCAAACTGGCGGCTACAAGAAAATCCTACAAACACTTTTTTTTATGTTCCTACCAGTAATGAAATTCACCTGTACATTTTTCCAGATTGTGATGATTCTAAATTTTATCACCTTACGTTTCAATTATACGAATATCGAGAAATGAAAACTTAAATATTTAATCTTATAACTAATATATATGTTAGTAAAGTAACGTGTCAAAAACGCGTCACATTACAGAAGTACTCAAAAAAACATTACCTCTTAAATCTAATTCCCGATCTCGTACTGGATTTATATACTGCATGGATTGCAAAATTAGATCTGGTGTAAGTTTCACCATTGTTTATTGCAAATATTTCAGCTGCAATACCCTTTACACTATCTAACGTAAATATCAACAAATACTTATTCTCCGAAAATCTAACTTGCGCATAACGCAACTCTACTGTTCCCATTTATCAGTGTAAGTATCCATTCGTATCTCTAAAAATGTAAAACAAATCCTCTAGGAGATTTCGGTGTAAGTGTATTTCACTTCACTTTCATTGATGAGGAGGGATGAATCATTCCCCACTAAAGCTCCAAGCTGCAGAAGCCGTAATAAATGTATTTACAAAGAAAGATTTAGACAATACCATGGTAATATGACAGGGCCTGCTCCTGAATTTTTCTCACAAGTTTTATTTTTTTCTGACACTTTTACGTTACACTTCCTCATAACCCCGTAAAACGATTTCTTCCTTTCCTTTAATAAATGAAGGAAATGATAGTCCTACTCATTTCTAGTTTGTGCAAATTTATTATTACTATTAATTATTACTCATTCAAAAGTCTATTTAATATTGTTAATTGTTTTTCCTCCTCCTCCTCCTCCTCCTTCTTCTTCTTCCTCCTCTTCTTCTTCTTCTTCTTCTTCTTCTTCTTCTTCTTCTTCTTCTTATTATTATTATTATTATTATTATTATTATTATTATTATTATTATTATTATTATGCAACCTTAATAGGAGTCTTTAAAGACAATGTGATTGGTTTCCTTTGTTTTTCTACTTTCTGTTACATATCTGTATAATAGATTGCTACATTAACAGAGCGAACGTAAAAGTATTAAGAACAAAATGTTATTGCAATCTTTATGGAACCTTTGCGGATTTTCGCAACATTCGAAGTATGAAAAGTTTGTGCTTACATTCTTAAGGTCTAAAGTGTAATCAGGCGCTCACTCAGAAATTTTTGTGTAGGGTGTCGAAAGTTGGAAGGGGTACAATTTTGCAAGACAAAGACACGACGTTATTCTGCATCCGAGTAAACGATAAAAATTTCCAAGTAGCGGAAGTTCTGCACCGCAGGAACACTTTTTATATTTTGCTTTTGAAAAGGGAGTATGTTTGTGCATGCTAAAGAAAAAAAATATGTTCCTGATAACCTGATAATTTAGCCTCATATTGTAATGGGTATCGCAGCAATAAAAGAGCCAGAGCAATCTTAACCGAGCAAGTCATTTTGTCTCTTGGTACGGGCAGGGCATTACCAAGTCTTCACCTCCCGTATTGTTGACCTGCTTCTCTTCAAATTGCATATATATTTGTGTATAATATTGCACACATATATATTGCCCGTATATATACACATATATTGCCCGTATTGTTGACCTGCTTCTCTTCAAAATGTTTTGTGTATAATATTGCATTGCATTTCTTTGTTCGCAATGGCTTGTGTAATTAAGCTGCAACTCTAGTAAACAAAAATGATTTATTGTAAAACGTAAAATGAAAAGATTTTACACATTATTTTAAATATAGAAATGAATAATATTAGCCCATGACTGATTTTTAAAAAGCTATAATTTAAAATTACGTCATTGCTTGTATATTTATTTGTGTTTCTATTAGATGTAAGAGTAAATTGACAAGAAAGGGACATGAAGCTGTTACCCGAACTTCCGAATCAAACCTAGTCCATTCCATAAACATAACAAAGATAGGTTCATGCACAAAAAATTAGGTGCCATGGACAACGAAGTAAGTCCCTGGGGCCCATTAACCCTGTTAGTATAGAGAAAATCGTAGACTCGCAGTGAAATAGCTATTGTATTAACACTCTTCATTGGAAAGTCATGGTTTATAGTTTATTCTCTTCAGCATGAAACAAGTTTTCCAGAGGTGCTATGTATTGGGATCCATAACGTACTTGAACATGGAAAATTGGGAGAATGTGGGGAAAATTCCCTCCAGAAGTCCCACACATCAACTTTGGACCCCTCTGGAGTAGCCCTGGGTAAAAGCACTCAATCCAAGTGGATCTCGAAACATACTATAAGGGTTAGGAAATGAGTGTACCAAGTTTTATATTGATAGACGGGATAGATATGAGGTAAAAGCTTGTATACCAATACATATCTTCGTTATATTATCGAATGGACTAGGTTTAATTCGAAAGTCCGGATGACAAGTTCATGTCACTTCCTTGTGACAACGAATAATGTACTTTCGCTCAGAATTGCATAAGTAAAACAGTAAAAAAAATTGAGTTTTCATAATTAGAGTAGATTTTAGGTAGTTATTTAGTAGCAACTGAATATAGGAAATATACAATTTTAAGCAAATTTGATATAATGTATTTTCACTGATCTGTTACATGACAGGCTCGTGCTAGGATAACTAAATGACTTGAAGAGCTTAGAACGAGTGCGGGGAAAGGGGACTCAGAATAATATATATAAGCATTATATATATTAGCATTATAAGCATTATATATATAAGCATTATAATAAGGTCTTCGAAAAGATTCTTCCAATTTTCAGAACTGAGGGGTCATGGCCCCCACTTGGAAAATATCCTAGTTACGCCAATGCGCAATGCTACTTCCTTTCATTCCCAATTATCTCGACACACAACATAAATAAAATCCACCTAAACTTATAATTGCCTGCTTTGGCGTTACACCAGGTGAAGATCAATCTCAACTTTGTAGCCACAGTTTTATATCCCGTAAAAGATACCGTGAGAAAATTTCTTCTTTTATTCTGGCACAATATTTGTTTGCAGGCAATATTAAGGTTTGCAGGATTTTTATTTAGCATGTAGGTGGCCAAGGTATATTCCGGCATTAACCTCAGTATTTCCCGATATGGATTTAAAGTACTTTACAAGTCGGAGTAATGCAAACAGTGACGACAACTGTTAAATCAGAATTTATCCTGACAGAGATTTTTTAAAGTAATTTTTGAGAGAAAAATGTTTGGTTCCAAATTATTGTTATTATTAATTACTATTATTAGTATCTTACAGTATGTATGTACAGTTACAGTATGTACAATTACAGTATGTACCGTTACAGTATGTATGTAGCAGTGTCTAAAATTTTAGATATATTTCAGAAAAAAACCTGGTTTCACATTTTATGTCACCATGTTTTCTGTTAAAAGGACGTATGTGTCCTAAGTTTAATATTTTTTGTAGATTAAACCATAATTCACAGTTACATCCTATATAGCTAATAAACAGTTAGTAACCATGTATATTCTTTCATCAACCGAACCGACTCGTGAAAAAACAGTTTTTTTTGTCATTTCCTGAAAATTGTGTTTACTGCACATATGCCCTTTTAACAGAAATCGATTCATATATGCCTGCCTATGCAATGAAATAACTACATAAACCTTAGAAATTCCAGTTCCTTATGAAGATTATTTTTGTAACAAAAAATAAGAAGAAATGCTTTGATTTTATTGTGTTTGAAGCTATGAGAAAACATCGTCTTACGCAGATTAAATTAATGAAATGTGATTTTGTGAAATCAAATGTGAATTTGAGGGAAGAATACATTGAAGTTTTTGAAACATTTTTGCAGAAATGAAGAATCGTTAAATTTTCACTTCATGAAACTTTTTTCAGACAACATTCATTATAAATAAATTTTACGGCTAAACAACGATGCAGGAATAAGTGGAGTATGTTTTTATGAATCGGAAAATTTTATCACTGCCTACCAATAGCACCGAATACTTGGTGTTGAAATATCACGCTGGCCTGCGTTGAAGTTGAGATGTTTCAATACAATCACTTTATGCTGTGTAATACAGTAAAATCATGAAATACTCTGCATGCTTTATTGTTAAATTCTCTGAGCTGTAAATTTAACCATAATTTTATAAGTGTTTAGCTATTTTCACTACCCTCTGACAGCTCCTGTCGGAAGCATTTATACCAGCTACGACGTTGGGTAGGGTTAAATGCAAAGCAGTGACGGCGTCAACTGGCGATTTCTTGCGAGAGGGGGTGCAGCGGGAGAAATTTGGAGGCAGCATTTTTTTTTTTGTATGGCGAAAAGGATAGTTTAATATTGCTTGACTTACATTATGTACTACATGATAGAGAGGCCAGGTACAAGGGCGCCCATCAGGGTGTGGGCAAGGTGGGGCGATTGCCACCCTAGAGGAAATTGTACTTCAGAATATCGATAATCCAATAGATTTTTACGTTGGTTACAGCAAAATTTGAAACTATTTTTGAAACGTCGCTTATACTTAACCCCCTTGGAAACCACAACATGTGCGCCCATGGGTGTAGACACTAATTGATGCGCTTGCTCCCCTTTTGCGTCGTCACTGTGCATAAAGGAAAAGAAGTGCGAGAAACCAACTTACGCTAGGTTGTTACTATAGAACCTAGCCTTTTATTACAACTCCATTGCAGAGTAATTACACTGTCTGTAGTTCATAGATTAAATACATGTTTGGCTTAAACATTACTCTTCTTAGAAGAACACAATGGCTCAATGGGTAAAGCGCTCACCTTTGATGCTGAGTCCCTGGTTCGATGCCATCAAAGATCATGTGAACTTGTGGTAGAGAGCATTGTGTTCATGGGTTCTCCTGTTTCCTCCTACATTCTCACTCCATTCTTTCTTCCAAAACCAATCACTTTCATGAATCACCCGTTTCAGTGTTCGAAAAAAAAAAACAGAGTCGGTATGTTTTATTACCATTTTAACTCGTCATACCTGCTATCTAAATGTTGAAATACAGTGAGGGTATGTTGCCTAAAAGATTGCATTTCTATTTACATAATGACTCAAAGTCATTGAAGACCTCTGTAGTTACGGGGGGAGCTACATGAAAAGACCTTGATCCCCCGCCAACAACTTTCTGATTTTTTTAAACTATCAGATTATGATAACAATTATACACGAAAATGCTCAAAATCGAGTTTTTATATTAACAATTTCCTACGGAAAAACTCCAGTCTCCCACTCGACTGTGGGGTATTCCAAACCCCCGGAAGGTCCGCCCCCTCAGACAACCCCTAAATCCACCCATGCTCAAAACAAGGCATTTATATGCATTAAGGCAAGAAGACACAAACACATACATAACATAGAAATAATTCAATATGGCACATAAAATATAAGCTTGGTGAACTTCTTTGAAGACAGCTCATTTTAAAAACAAAAGATAGAAAGAAGATAAAAGTGTCGGTGTTGTCAACTTAGAAATTATTTCTACAAAAGAAATAAAATCTTTTTATGTGCAAAGCTATTCGTCAATTATTGTGTATAAAAATGGATTTATTAAAAGTATGTAGCATCTACTTTCCAATGACGGTATGTTTTAATCATTGAAAAACCAGAAGCATACCACCCCATACCGTCTCACTTCGACCACTGATCCGTTTCCTTTAGCTTAAAGGTAAGGTTGTATTTCTCCATTACAAATACAAGACGCGCGTTGTACAGGACTTTTAGAATAGGACAATTCTTTATAACAGGATAGGAAAATAGATTGAAAATATGGGACGTCTGACAAACCTACGTGCAGGCCATAGAACTTCAAAAGGTTCTTTCCCGTCGTGAATTAACGGCTATTTTACCTGAAAATTTTGCAAAATATTAGCCCCATGTTTTAAATCTGCACCCAAACTTTTCTGCTGATTTTATGAATATTAATAAGCGTGCAGAAGCAGCCCTATAAATCGGCATGTTTGCTTTCAAAGGAAATAAAATGCAGGTGTAAATTGGGGAAAGTATTTACAGTAATTGGACTTTTTAAGTTTGAAATCATAGAAAATAGATAATTTTAAAATATTTGCGTTATTTCTCACAAAATTCGACATTTCTGACCAGCGTCTAGAGTTTTTGTCAGGAACAAAGTAGCTTCATCTTAAATTCCGAGGTCTAGTGTCACCGCAAAATGCGATCAATACATTTACTTCAAATGCATCATTGTATTATGATATTTAAAGTACAAAATCATAGGAATACAGTACATAAAACTAATAGTTTGCTATTCAGAAGATTGTGCACATAAACATTCCAAGTTACATGATTTTTGTGGAAGTTAGGAAAAGTAGGGTACTAGAGCACCAGATCTAGGACCAAGGTCAAGTGCAGACCCTTGAAAAACAAACGACAGGCGTGACGCGGAGGGTGTAGCAGGCTGCAGTCTGCGAAGTTTGTGAAAGCTGGGTGGGGTTGTTTCTTGTTTATTTTGATAGTTTCTTAGAAGGGAGAAACGGAAAGATTAAAGTAATCCCTGCTCGGAATGAATAATATTTATAATATGATAACAGTTTGCTTGTGCTGAAGTCAAAATACCGGATATTTATTGGTGATATGGCCGCTTGTTGCAGGGTAAGTATTTTTCATTATTGGCGTATGATGTATGCAGCGTTATGAATATGTTAGCATAGTTTCTTTCGTGATTTTTCGCGTTACAATTTGTCATGTGCAATAAATCTAAAAAGTAAAATTATGAGCTTTTGAGACATCAAAAGTAAAAAGAGAAGCGCAGATATGAAACTAATAAATAAATTAATTTTTGGTATCTGCATAAAGTTCAATTAAAATAGTAATTCTTACAAATAAGTACATAGACACAACTCCAAATAATTTGCGCTGGGCGGTGTGACAATATCCCACTTAGCACAGATTAATTTGAAGTGAACTACCAGAAATAATTGTTAAAAAGGACAAACGAACTAGTGGTAGGGGACCACTAGAAAAAGCATGAATGCTATATGAGTTAGGCAAGACGAAGCTGGTGTACTCACGCAGGGTTGTGTGTGTAAGTAGTAGGCGCGTCAGTGATGATGGGCATACATAAAAACGATTATTCACGCGAAAAGCACACACTAACTTTCCCTAAGTGAGCACCACAACAGTCATATACTTACTTTATACATTTTCATTGTCTCTCTTGTTGAGTGTCAACGTTTTGGTATCAAGAACTGTTAAGAAACTTGGTCATGATGTTTGATGTGAACTCAAATTGAACTAAGTGTAGGGAAAAATCCTTCTGTCTGTTGTATTTTGGGCGATTTTCCTTTACGGTTCTCCAAGTACAGTGATATTCCTTCGTTTCCGATGTATTTGCTTTTCCCAACATTTGGAAAACTGCGGTCTCTCTTAATGTTAGCTTGGTACGATACTGAAAGATAACATCAATTAATTCGTTCATTTTATTACTTTTTTAATTTTATTTTAATTTATTTATTTTTTGTGCTACTCAATGTCGCGCGAACACTCTTAACATCGAAAACGTTCAATTCGTTTCGCAATTGTTTTCCCACAATAATTAGTATTGTATTAAAATTCTCTCGGTAAACAGTCAAGAATTATTGCATTTGTTTCGCATTTTCCTCACAATCCTAGTTCTGGGTCCGGATTTGTCTGAATGCGAGTTTGGGACAGTAATGGATGACACTACACGGCAACGGAATTTCACGTATGTTCAATAATAATAATAATAATAATAATAATAATAAATGCACCGATTTCTACGGTTAATCTCTATAAAGCACGAATGCAATCTAGCCGAGTCAGGGCAGGAGCGCAGCAGGGGACCGAGCGGTGCTTCCGTAGGAAACAGGCGCAGCAGCGATTGTGAATATACGCATAAACAAGGTCGTTTACAACGGCTTAGTATAAGTCAGTACCAATTCCAGAGCCGTCGATGAATTTGTGGGAGATGCTGAATGCCGTCTTTTTTTTTTTCCCCTACCGAAGGAGGAAAGTTTAAAGTATTCACTAAAATTGTACTGAATGTAATAAAGCGCGATTCTGTATACTACAAATTCCGACGTCTCGTGCCTCTACCATCAAAATTTAGTTAAAAGACCGAAAATTGCACCCTGTAGCGTGGTGCCTACATACAGATAGACGAACAAATTGAGATTAAATTGTCCCAGACACTGACGTTCGGCACTGATGTTACAATAAATATCACGCTTTAATGGTTAGTTATGCGGGCGACTGCCATACCTTGCGCTTTCTCGTCTGGTCCCTTCATACATGCTATGCCAAGATGTAAAGTTGTTAAGAAAATTTAGAACTGAGGTGGGGAAGAGGGACGAAATAAAATTTTCATAATATAATGAAAAAGATATTGTTGATACAAAATTAATTCTTGCCTGGGAGTTTCCAGTTGCATCTCAACCACATCACTGATGTTAGAATCATCAACACTTCGGATTGATCCGGAAGCAATTTTCGGATCAACACTTTTACCATTTGTTTGGGTTTCCAGTTTCTCAAGCATTGCATTTTTCATAATGAATCTTCCTTCTTTGAACTAAACCAACCATTTCTTTCCTACACGTTTTGCAATGAGCCCGTATGGTCGTTTTCTTATCTGATGGAGTTTGAGTTACTTTAATAAATTTGCTCCAAATGATGTCCCTTTTTCTTCCTGTTAAACTCATGTTCAACGATTCCAGGTTGTACGGAGACTGAGAACCAACATGCACTGTATCAACGAATGCCTGCGATATTTTAATTTCAGAACAGCAATTTAGCAAATAACCTTTTGTTTGTATTCTGAATACAACAAAAATTAGTTTCTATTATAATTATTTTATTTATTTTTTAATATTAGTTCTACAAGTAGTTCAACCTTCGACTACGACACTTTCTCGCCAGTTAATATTTAAACAATACACGTTAAAAATAAGGGTAAGAAAGAGAGAAAATAAATAGTAGATCACCACGTTGATCTACTGTAGCCACTACAAATCAAAACATTCACACGGGAAGAAAATAGTCTTCTGAATGGGGAGCACTTTTGACAATTTTCTTTCTCTTGCAGATTTTTTTTTTTTTTTTTTACAAAAATAAAAACATATGTTTGAAACAAGTCTTAAAAAATACACGTGTTTAAAACAAAATGTTTACAATGTGTACAAAATTTTGTTTTAAACAAAACAACCCTGATTATACATTTATTGATGTTTGCGCCTACAACAGATGTTAACACTAACAAAAGTGTCCTTGCCCGTACTTACCATGGGTAGAACAGTATGGAACCCGCAGCACAGTATAGTAGTTTGAATTGTCTAACTTGAAGGTTTCTGAGATACTGTATTGTTTCTGAACTTCCATAACGTCCTACTTGCCTTAATCTTTCCTCGAGTGAAAAAAAAAAAAAAATCGAGAAAACGGCTTCATAGGCGAATAGATCTGTTAAAGATCTATCTGTGTACGATTTTTTTTTTTTTTTTTTAGGTAACGTTTTCTCTATAAAAATTTGATGATAGACACATATTCTTTTATATATTAGCAAGAATTGATTAATTACAATTACTTATATTATGTTCTGGAAATCCTTAAAGGATTGTTATCTTCTTAGTATGATTCCAGTAACTAGTCTGTTGCCTTCAGCAACCAGACCCAGTGAACAGCTTCGGTTTCACAAATACTGTATTTTTGCATTTTATTCGATATTTTTTTTTTTTTTTTTTTTTTTTTTTTTACGCAAAACACTAAGGTCTGTTATGAAAATTTTTAGTGATCACTTCACACACACACTAACTCACAATTAGCAGTATCAATATAAACAATGTACAATGTACTCGTGACACACATTTCAAACAATATAGTTCTTGTTTTCTCTTACCAAGCATCCAAAGCGTTAATTACTTCCGAATTATTGGCAGATATTTTCTGTAAAGGCCTTTTTTCATGCTTGGGAACAAATATAATTAATGGGGAGATACATCTGGAGAGTAAGATGTATATGCGATGTAAGGCATCTTCCGTGTGTTAATCCGAGAGACCCCACAGTCACACATACACGGATACAGATGTCCTCCTCACAGTTCGCCTGGATCAGTCGCCTGTAACTAAGCTCTTTTATGAAGGCGAAATAGTGTGGTGCGAAACGGCCTATGCTGATCCTAGTCTTGGTTCGGAACCTAATGTTAAAAATGATTAAATTTTTCCTTCATAACCTCGTTCTTATATATAAGGATGCAAACAAAAGGAATCTTGTACAAGGACGAAAAAAGTCAAAGAAAAACGTCAAAAAAGTCAGTTAATCAGTGATCGGAACGATTCGGAGTCAGAATTCCACTTTCACTCTGAGAAATCTCCCACCTTTTGCGATGAAGGGTAATCAGATAGACTGATCGCACAATAAGCCAAAACTTATTTCCTGGCTGTATTTAGTGCTGTAGTGAATAGAAGATTAATAACTTTATCAAGTGCCGATACTGGAGCGTTAAGTCAATATCAATTCCACTAATGACGTCACGAGGCACACCAACATCTCTGATACATCTCTTCCCCGGAGACTAAGAAAGGGGTTCGAGTCCCTGTGGTGCCTTCCTCAGAGTATGACTTAAGTACTACGCCAGTACCACATGCAACATGACTATCGGAAATGAAACAAACCTTTACTTTTCATGTCTTACCTTACCTTATACAGAGGGAAAGAGTCTTCCAGGGAAGGATTTCACTGTACTCTCGGAGGCATAGAAAACCTCAAACCTTTCCATCGAAAATTGACAAGTATGGTAGCATTTTTTTGGGGGGGGGGGGGGATTTATTGCCTGCTTAATTAGTTGTATCTTGGGAGGCGTTGTGGAATATTCCACACCATCTCTCATTAATAGCTTTATTACATTCTTCCCAAAACTTACTTGCAGAGTACACCTCTGCTGTGGTGCACTATACTTCATGGGGAGAAATGTGGACATTGCTAAAGAGCGATGAGATACCAGCAATTTAAGTATGAATGTGAAGAAACAGCGTAATACAAAGCAATTATAAAGCGTTTCAGAAAGTCAGGGAAAAAGGCTAGAAAAAAAAAGCAGTTAAGGTAAACAAATATTAAATCTGGCATATTTTGTTAACCATCCGATTATAAAAAATGAAATATTTAAGTTTTATATCCTACGGTTATGCCAGCTAGGCTAAAACACACTGTGATGATGAGAAATGAATGAAAATGGAGGAATGAAGAAAGTGAGGGGAAAGAGGAACCCTGAGAAAACTCACGCACAGTGTGTTTGTCCATTACAAAGCTCACTTGCCACGAGCTGGGATAGAACCAAGGACCCCATGAACCAGAGGTGAACGCACTACCACTGAGCCACCGCAGGCCCAACCATCCGAATAGAATTCGCAGGGCACATCTAAAGATTAGTCCTATACATAAGTGTAGGAACTCATATAGGACAACTTCAGTCATCTGTCTCGCGTAGTCTAATCGTGGGACGTTAAACATTTCATTTTATTTCATTCAGATCCTTGAATCCTTGACGAGACTTCACAAAGTACCACATTGAAAACATAAACTGAAAGAAAAACTGTTAAAATATTCTTAAGTAAAATACAGTAGACGCAAAGGTGGTTAAATAGAAGTAATCATTGCAGAAGCCAAAGATCACTATTGGCTTCTATTCCATACTAAATGCACCCCATTAGGGATTTTATCGGTATCTTTTTTTTTTTTTCAAAAACATAAAGAAATAAAAGGAAACAACTTTTTTTTTTTTTTATTACCCAGCTTTGTGGGGTGGCTGAAAGAATAGATAAATAGGGGGAAAGCAGGCAGAGGAGAAGGCTGGCTTCGGGGCGGGTATAAGGGCACATAGGGCATCAGGTCGGGATCAACATTTAGGATGATATTCAGAACAGATATCAAGAACCCCAGCGTCAGGTCAGACAGAAACACAGACGCCCTTCCAGACAGACAGATAATATGTCGTGGTAAGGCTTCTTCTTCTTTCTTCGTCGAAAGAACTGAAAAAGAAATACTGACTGTTTCAGAGGTGTTCGTGAGAGAAGTCGCACCGGTAAAAATTAAGTTTTTTCGCTTGAACGTAAAAGAAGAAAACTTTCTTAATGTATTAATTGTTGGGTACAACAATTAATACATCATATAGCTTTCATTCTTTTAGTTTTAGGCGATAAAATTTTAACTTTTACCAGTGTGACTTTCTCTACGAGCCACCTCTGTGTGTGAATAATGTTTTCGTTCGATCTGTAGACATAAAAAATACTATACATGATGCTTATGAAGGAAAGCAAACTGAAAGAATAAAGGATTTAACCTTCAAGATTGAGTATCTCTTCATCAGCATGTATCGAAGACCGAAGAAAACGAAGAATACTAGACAAAAGTCCAGTCGAGTGTCACTATCACCATATTGTTCTGTGCTAGAATGTTAGTATGGAAGGACATGTGGTGAGGTCAAAAGTCTTGAATAGACATTAAGAAATGACAAAAGATGAAGGCACAACACTCAGAAAATCACTAGAGAAGCGGGTAGATACAACACTGTAATATAAAATACTGCAGAAAGAGAAAAGATTCTGGTGGAAGGAAACTGGAGACAATGTGGTCGGTGATTAGGGATTATGATGATGATGATGATGATGGTGGGGGGGAGGAGTTATGATTAATTAATTAATTAATTTATTTATTTAAGTTTTTATTTATATTTCGTATCTACTATAACTTATCTATTTAAGTAATTTATTTATTTATTTAATTTACTTTATTTATTTATTTTAATTTATTTATTTATATTTTTTAATTTGATTGACCACACTGTCTCTACGTCTTCATTCAAATTTTCTTATTCCTCTCCACGATTTTAAATGACAGCTATTGTATCTATTGACTTTCTTCTAGTGATTTTGTGTGTGGAATGTGCCCCTATTCAAGTTTTTCTCATCTATGAATATTAGTCAGACTTTAACCTGATAGTAATTTCTCCCAACACAACATTCTAACAGAATATGCAATATGGTCAATAGTAACACTTTTTTCTTCATTTCTTCGTTCTTTTCTACATTCTGATGGAGAGATGTCCTAATGGAGGCTGTGCAAACGGAAATAAATAATATTGAACAGCTGTGAATTGAGAAGTGAGTAATCGTTATCATAGTGTGTAAAAGAAATAGTAATAGCAATAGAACAAATGTAGATCGAGGAGTCAATGATTGTTATCATAGAGATATTATAAAGAAGTAAAAACATTGGATACGGAGAGAGACGAGGACGAAGACATATTCAACACATGTTGAAGAAAGCAGAAAAATTATTTGAAGAACAATCTGAAAACAAGAATTTTCCGAAGAAGATAAGCCATTGTGTAAAAGTCTGTAAGTGCTACAATACTTACCCATCCGGATCGCTGCGCGTGGTCCCTCGCTGCATCTGTGTCAGTGGTGATGAGGAATGTAGGCGTTTGGATGTGCGTACGTGTATATGTTGTGTATATCCGCCTGTCCAGTTAAACACCCACATCCCCATCCTCCCTTCTTCCAAGGCCCCCTCAATCCACCCGTCAGCCCGTCTCCCCCTTACCGGACCGTCTGCCCAGCGGCCCAAACACCCGTCCTGTCCGCCAGTCTACTCCCGTGCCTGCCCATCCAGTCACCACCAATCTTCCTCGGGATCCTAGGAAGATTGATGGTAGACATACCCCATCCATCTATTGATCCAGCCACCCCACTTAAACAAAGCTCCCCCTGAATTTTTATTGATTTCTTTTTTCTTTCTTTTTCTTTTTTTTCAAACAGATATACATTGATGGAGTACGTGATGATACAGTTTTCTGTTTCAGTCCAGAAGAAGACAGTCATGAGGTTTCTGATGATTTGATGGCGTTTTACTGAGTGTGTGTGTGGCACCATCTCAACTGTTAGAAACAGTTTGATGCTTAGCACAAAAGAAAATCCATATTTGAAATCTTCTTAATACATTGTTCTGTATCAGTTTGCATGCTGATGTCAATACAACATTCACAAAATTCGAATCCATAAGGATGTTTCTGAGGAATACGTAAAACAGTCTTTGTTTGCAAGAATCCAAATTGCAACCACTCGATCCCTGGAGTTACATAATCATGTCGAAAACTGTTTACTTTGGTTTGATACACTTAATATCCAAAGACAAGACACTTGAGTAGGTTTTGGTGGTTTGCTAAGTCCAAAGACGTGGTATCCAAATAAGTTTACTATAGCCTTAAAGAAATAATAGATTTGTGTCTCGTAGTGTGATTCAAGACTTCATAGAGATATACCAAAGACAATTTCTTGCCTTTCAGTTGAGAATTGCAGTTTTGAACCTGTAATTTCCAAATTTCTCAGAAGCACAATTGTTAGTCCATAAGTCTCAATCTAGATGACAATACAGAACCACTCTCACAAAATTTAGATGTGAGTAAAATTGTTTCTGAAAATATTTAACAGTCTTTGTCGTACAAAAATCATACTTGCAAACACTTTGGTCCATATCGCATTCACATGTTAACACTGCATCTTCGTCCATATTTACACTTGGTTAACTTCACTGAATGAAACGTACGACTAGTTTGTATTGTGATTTGTTGTTGAATTAGCCTGCTTCTGGGACATATTCACTATGATCAGAACAAGACCGTTCTGTTTTCATTTCAGTCTTTGCAGAAGAAATCACCTTCGGTTAGTCTTAAGACCTGTTTATTAGAAGTGTTGTCTGAACAACAGCTGGTGGTGATTGATTAGATAGAGGTACTTGTTCGAGGGAATACCTTTGCCTCTAGCTCCTGTTGAGAAAGAAAGTCTTTTGGGAATCTTTAAAATAATAATAATAACGAATAAAAGAAAATGTAAGACAT
This sequence comes from Thermobia domestica, assembly GCF_964235325.1. Classification (NCBI taxonomy): domain Eukaryota; kingdom Metazoa; phylum Arthropoda; class Insecta; order Zygentoma; family Lepismatidae; genus Thermobia; species Thermobia domestica. The sequence continues at coordinate 15,900,683 of NC_137469.1, read as the reverse complement.
ACTGCAAAATTAACAGTAATATTGTTTGTAGAATGTGTCACACGAAGAGAACGAAGAAGAACCAGCTAAATGGACGTTTAATACACAAGAGAATGAAGTCCAGTTTTGGTCATTTTGGACTTATTTCATTATTAAGACTTATCATGCTTTTAGTGTGCCGCTATTTACAGAACCCGCAAAAAATGCTAAATCTGTCGACAGTTGCAAATTGGAAGCAGATAGGTGAGTTGTGATAACGGTATCACATGGAAAATCGTGTTGTGTAATTCACTACGTTTCTGATTTTCGAATATTTTTATTTGTTTTGAAAATATTACAGAAAAACTCTAAAATTAGCCGTAATTTAATTTCGCTGTAGTGAAGACTCTTAACAGAAGATCCTTCTTTAACAACACACTCCATCCTGACTGACTGAGCACACCAACCCTGTTTCATGAATATGTACGGAGCTTGTGAAGTCATGTGCGTGACCTCGGGCCATCCATTGGTTGCGTTTCCGACCAAACGTAAAATTGGACATTCAAATTGCAGCAACTCAATAAATAGCACTGGGCCTTTAGATTTCGTTCGAGTTCTCACGTTTGTGTGTATTGTCTTGATTTCACTTGTTGTTTTATTATCATTCAGCCGCGTTTATCATTCACCTTGTTTAGACTGCGAAGAATAAACTGAAAATTCCATTTCAGTTTTTATTAATCAACCTTCCTTTTTTGTTGTTTGGGTTGACTACAGAATGTTTCTCTTATGTCGAAGTTTGCAAGAGTTCTTTCGTTTTGAAAGAAAGTTTCATTTCAACAAGAAATACTGCTTCTCGTATTTCGACGCCCTCTTAATGTGGCGACAAACCTTTGTTCAGTGATGAATATTTTTTTAGGTCAGTCAAAAGGAGTTTTATTTTAGTCACTTTTGAGCGACAACATGAGAGAAGAAAAAATATCGCAAAAAAAAAAAAAAAAAAAAAAAAAAAACTTTAGCAGATATACATGTTTCGTGGCCTCTATATGCCAAAAATAAATTATTTGAGTGTCTGTTCGTTCATTCCGATATAAGTTCACTCGCCTTAGAGATCATACCAATCAGCATATGCGGACCGAATTTTTAAACTTATGGTGTTTTAGAAGAGATGTGAATTGTTGAATTTTCTTGCATTTTCCAAAAATAAAGGTAGTTTTCTGGATACTAAGAATGAATGTGAAAAATTCTAATTTCTGGAAAACGCCTTTAACAGTTTTGTTAATATTTCCATTAACAATCCCATAATGTGATCTGGGAAAAATTCTGAAAAGATAGTTTACTTTTGGAGGTAAGTTCTTTCTAGACTCTTTGCTCAAAGAAACTCAGGTGATTTTTTCGTGTTTCCTAAATTAATATTCCACCATCTCGAGACATCAGAGATTGAGTTAAGCAAGGAACAGATTTCAGACCGTGCACACAAGAGGGTCTTGAAGAGTGTACCCCAGAAAATCTCAAGTTTGTATTGCATAGAATTATAGTTTGAGTGCTGAGTGATTTCTTTTCTTTTCTTTCTTTTCTCTTTTTAAGTCAGTAACCAAATGTTAACTGATGATGACAATAGCGTATCCCGTATTTCCCTCCCCCCAGAAAAAAACTGTCCCCGCGATGCTCCCGAATTTTCTGCCATGTCCTCGTAAATCCCTAATTTATTTCTGTTAAAGTTCCATTCTTTGGATTTGTCTAGTTTTAGTTTCTGTACACCGTTTGTATATTTCCTGTACCTTTGGAGACAGTTGAAATTTTTTCTATGAAGAAAAGTTTCATCCAGTTTCAGTAGGGATTTGTACTACATATACTCGAATACATAATGTACAGCAGTTAAGCGAATGTGTGGGAAAACCTAATTACAATTTTCTTTAATTTGATCATACATTGGAAATATTGCTATTTACCAAGAAAGAATCTGCTGACCTTAAAATAAAACTATGATTTTCTTTTGAGGGTGCGTGCTATTGATTGCTTCTATAACGAACAAGTTTAAAGGAAAATGCATAGAAACCAATTACTGGAGTACGCAAGCTTACCACGTATACTCTAAATTGCAGTAAAGTTTGAAAGGAATAAAGGTTTTAGTTTATAATTTCTTCTATTGCAGGCACTTTGGGCTTAGTGTAATCAAAAATTGCTGGATAAGGGGAAAATTAAGGGAGCATCCCTTTCATTCTTTCCTCACTGAGGGGACTGAGGGATGAGCTGAGATGCATAGAGTATGAACGATATTTTTTTAAAAAAATAAAGAAAGAAAGAAATCAATTCTTAGTTGCAGCTGCTTTAGTAACCTTGGCAATGTAGGCAAGTGGAAATACATGAAATTGAATCTTTAGTTCAAAATCTTACGCATTTGCTGTTTAGGCTGAAGAATACCGATAATTAAAAAGATCATACGCGAAGACGAAAAGGTTAGCGGAGGACCGTGGACCATGGAAGCTTCTCAGCTGCGGCAAGTGACCTGCCAATAAAGGCAGAATACCTATGATGATGAATGTAGGTGAACGATTTTCAAAGAAATGGTGAAATGAGTATGTGAGAGAAAACAAGGCGAATTCAGGGAAACGATGTTGTTCACTACAATTGTGCTGTGGGATTAAATCAGGGACTTTTCACTCGCGCCAGAGGTGAACTCTACCATTGAGCCAGTGTAGACAGTTGACTTTCAACAAGGATAGGGAAATAGAATCTGGTTGCTGTGTTGCATTTTCCTCTAAATTTCGTATCTGCTTTAAATATGCATACAACGATAAATAGAAATCAGCTACACTGATGTTAACTAAGAAGAAATGTCTCACCACAAATGCTGCCGTGAGATCGCACGGGACCCCAATGGTCCCAATCAGGTTTTGGCAGACAAAAGATGAACCAATAAGATGTACTAATCATAGATTGTTCTTTCTCAGATTACATCATGTATCGGAGGATCTGCAAGAAAGGAGAAACAAATAAGTGTAAAAATATAATAATAATAATAATAAGCGGTGGTAGTTTTTTTTTTTTTTTTGGGTAAATCATTCGAGTACGGCTCATTTATAGTTTACAAGCATGAAGTGGCACAAATTTGACATGGTCTTACTAGTCCTAAAGTTATAAGAGAAACCGTGTCTCAATTGGAATTAATGCCCATGTTCTCGAGAGGTCCGTGGAAACTGTCATCAGACCTTGCGTAAGAAACTGCTAAGGTCGATAAGGAACTTCCACTGCTGGAGTCCCCTTCCATTTGCTTTTCATATGTCCTCTTCCTTTAAGAGTTAAAAAAAAAAAAAAAAAAAAGTTTGTTTTATGGGACCTTGAATGAAGACTTGAGTAAATGACTTATAAAATGATTCGTGTGAAGTATTGTACTGTATGGAGCAGTAGCATGGACATTACGCAAAAATGATGAGAAGCTAGTAGAAGCTTTCGAAATGTGGGTGTGAAGAATGGAGAGAATTAGTGGGTTGAGCGGAAAACAAATGAGAGGGTTTTAGAAATTGTAGGGTAGAAAAGGACACTTTTAGATATTTCTAGAAAGAGGAAGAGAAACTGGTTGGGGCATTGGCTAAGAAGGAACTGTGTCATGAGGGACGTGCTAGAGGGTATGATGACAGGAGAGAAAGAGAGAGAGAGGGGGAGGAGGTGAAGAAGGTTACAATTGATGAACGGTATCAAAACAGAAAAATCGTACATGAAAACGAAGAGGATAATAGATGCTTCTCAGTTGCAGTAAGTTACTTGCCAACAAGGGCAGAAAACCTATGATGATAATAATGATTCTCCTGTTAGGAGTCTGCTTCTCTTGCTATCACGAATGATGGTGGCCTCTCTAGCTTTATATGATGAGTTTCACAGAGTTACCTCGCCAATGTTTCAATTTTGATACAGTTCACCACCACAATACTGTGTTCTGGTACATATCCACGTTACCTACATACGGTAATAATCAAGGTATTCAGCCCGATGGCATAATTTTCTGTGTCTTTCTGCGATGAGGTTTTGTAAGTCAAAATTTTTCTGCAGGAATTCTGCAAAACTTTTCTGCAGAAGAGACAGCTGTGATTATTAAAAACACGCTTTACGTAACGTAAAAATCAGTTAAAACCATATTTATGCGAGTCGTCTGTGCATTTAAGACATCTGCACGTAACAGGCATGTTTTTATACTTTTCTGTTGGCTATTTTTTTTTTTTTTCTGGCAATTTTTCTGCACAGACGCGGCAAATTTTCTGCGATCACATCGCAGATCGCGACATGTTCTGCTATGGGGGTATTCAGTATTCATTTTAGGTACCAGTTAGCGTAACAGTGGCTCTACTCTACATGCGCGATAGACGTATGTGTCAACAATACCTTCTCCCTTACATATCCGCAACACACTTCAAATACCTGTACTTCTTACAAGGCACTGTCCAGGCTTACTTTCCTGACGAGGCCATGGAATTCCATTTTCGGCGGTAATAGGGTATTCTACACCATGCCTTTCCCAGAATTACTCTACTGTCCCGAAGTAACCCCGTTTACGGTGCAGTTGCGAAAGGTAACTCAATGTTCTAGGACTATTAGTTATAGTTATAACAAACTGAAACACGAAGTCTGTTTAATAGCAGCACTATCTCCGAGCTTTATTGGTTCATTTTGTGAGGTATTTTCTTTTTTCTCTAAGAAGCAAATGCAAATGTCAATCAAGTTCCTCTTGCTCCCATCTTTTACAAATATTTTAAAATCAAAGAACAGTATCCAAATTTTACTGTACAGTTTACCGATATTTAAAATAATCTTTGTTGTCTCGCGTAGCGTAGTCTCTAACACACTTGTGTTTGATGCGAGTGATCTCGAGTTCGATTTCCGGTGAGGGCGGTCGATACTAGGCAAATGTCAGGATGGTACCCAACAGGTCTACAGGTCCCAGGTTGCTTCCTTCATTCCCCATCTCTTCCTTGTTTTTTCACTTCCCAGGAAAGTGTTCTCGCTGAAGAACGTCATCCCTTATTACATGATTAACGTACGATCATAGATGTCGATCATACATAAATAAATAAAAGTATGTTGTGACTGACAATGGGTTGTGGTTTCCTCATGCTGGATATTGTTTCATTTTTAAATATTAGATGTACAGATCACCGGTACCTCATATCCAAATTTGTACGTACAATTATTTAATAATAATAATAATAATAATAATAATAATAATAATAATAATAATAATAATAATAATAATAGGATGAAATACATATATAGTCATGAATGAAAATTTGACAGCTTGTGGACCTTTAGTTGAAAAAAAAAGTCACGAATCATTGAACCAGTACAAAGACTAACATTATTGGCGACGATTTTACGGCCAACACGAAAGATTTTAACGATAGAACAGTATCAATATCTCGATAGTCGTAGGGGAGGCTCAGTGGTAGAGTGTTCACCTCTAGTGCATGGGATCCTTGGTTCGATCCCAGCTCGTGCCAAGTGAGCTTTGTGGTGAACAGATACTCTGTGCGTGGGTTTCCTCGGGGTTCTCCCGTTTCTTCCCGCTTTCTTCATTCCACCATTTCATTCATTTCTCATCATCACCGTCTCCTTTAGCGTAGCCGTCATAAATGTGGGACGTAAAACTCAAAAAGATTTCATTTCTTTCCTTTTCGATAGTCATAGATACATACACGCCGTGGATCGATATTTACAAATGTCACTAAGAATGGATGTTGCATATTTTGTAAATGTTTTTGGATAATTTGCCGTCTCGTTATGAAATACGTTCATCTTCGACGTAATTCGGCTCAACTGAAACTCTTTTCAAAATTTGGGACATATTGGTCAACCCGAAACAAACGTAAAATACCTTATTGCTGAAATATGCTTACTCTGTGTACAAAAGAATACATTATTGTTGAAATTTGCATCTATAGTCATTTAGAAGATATGTAAACTTATATAGTGACTGTAAACTCACCATTCATCGTCTTCGGCACTGAGGATTTTGAATAATTATGGTCGGTATAGAAATGAAGAGTAAAAAGGATTGTTACATCAATTTCTTATGGGTTTTTAATTGTTGATTAAAAATAAAAACTGCTAAATGGAAAATGTGAGGCATTGTTGGACTAAAAAATCAAAGAAAAATTATGTTTTTTGAATATATATATATATGTACATTAATGAAAGGAGGAAATCGCCAATTTAAACACACACACCAAATCCTCTGTAGGTGCGAATTCAATAATATTCAAAGTGTGCTATAACATATAAAGTATTGCTTTGCATATTATTGAATTCGCACCTACAGAGGATTTGGTGTGTGTTTAAATTGGCGATTTCGTCCTTTCATTAATGTATGAAACGACAACCGTCAAAAGGTGTTTCTCAACATATGAATACTGGATTGTCCAAGCACAGCAGCTAGGCTGTGGTACAAGCCATGTTGTCTGAGTGGAGAGCACCGACTACAGGAGTGAGAGGGTGCTTGGCAATTCTGGGAAGGGGAATGGGTGGCGTAGTGGTTAACGCATCGGCACGGTATGCCGGAGATCTAGGATTTGAGTCCCAGTCTAATCACGTTTTCACTCTGTATGTTAGTTTTTATAAGGTTAACGTCCCACGATTATGTCCTTTCGGCTAAAGGATATGATTGTGAATCTTTTGTGCTCTCACCGGAAATCGAACCCAGCACCACAAGCACCAAAGCCATGTGCGCTAGCACTACACCAGTGGAGAGGAATGAAAGAAAGAAAAAAAAAAGAAAAATTAACGTAGAAAACAACATTTACGTCTCATTAACCTGGAAGATTTTTTTTTTAATATTTCCAGTTGGTTGCAAAATTTTCCACTGGTCATTGCACAAAAATAATAAATAAATAAATAAATAAAAGCAAGAAGACAGATCCATATAGGATAAAGGTGACGGAGTATGTCTCGCACCTCAATAAATTACCTCTGAAGAGGTCGAAACGAAAAAAAAGGTTGTTTCTAGGCATTGAATGGCAAAACGTTAAGGGCACACACACACACACACTTTATAAGCAAGGAATAAACTGAATATTTGGAATCTTTATTAGCACTTCTAGACACAAGTAAGTAATTTTTTTTTTAAAAAAAAAAGCATTTTAGGATTCTCTTTGGCAGAGTAATTCTTAATTTGTTGTGTGTTGGATAAGCGTCCCTCTTCAGGACCGAAACTATGTGAAACGTGGACTCACAGTTTAAGATTAAATCCGAATCACTGTAATGCGTTCAAATTTCAAGGTATTCCTACTTGAATCGAACCCGGCACTACCTGAATCGAAGGCGAACGCGCTAGCAGTTAGACCAGTAGGCAGAAAAATTCTTTCCTGCCTGTTTATCAAAAGGGTTCTCTGAAAGTAATTTTATTTTATTTTAAATATTATGTGCAGGGCCGGATTTCCCTCTTCTACACTATCTAAAATATGAAGTTAACAGTAAAAATAGCAACACTACGATACAAATATCCATCATATTCCAAGTGTCCATGATTATAGAAATTCCTATCTAAAGCAGCCAGCTAATTGTATTGTAAGAAAATTTATTTATTTTTACTTTATATATTTATATGTGTAAGTATATGTTCGTTTCTACTGTTGTTCTCAGATGTTCGCTTTCTCGGGACCAAGGTGCGTTTGAGTATATCACCAGTTTAACCAGCTACAAGTCTATGTGGCTATCACAGAAGAATAGCTCGCAACCAGGGATGCACTCGCTCGCTCCATAGTCATGGGAGAAAGAATCGGAACTCAGAAGACCTGCCCTACAAGTGTATTATCTAAATGAAGTTTTGCGCAACGGAAAAAAATATAAATAAAGAAACTCGAAAATTTTGGAAAAGTAAATAAAAAAAAAAAAAAAATCTCAGGATTCGTGACATTCACTGATGGGTTCCCCGTAACGTTTCACTCACATCATTTTCCCTTCGATGATTCGTTTATCAGATTGATAGGAAGACGCACTATTGATCTTGACCAAAATCATGTTTTACTATTAAAAAAAAAATCTACTCTACTGTATCCTTGCTATATGAAATAAAACATAATTGTCAACCAGAAGCTTTTACTTGTTTCACCGAAGCTCTTCGTTATACAAACTGTTTACATTCAGTTTAGGGGCACAACGATACATCGCATTATGCTTTAAAGAACTATTTTACCGTGCATGTCACAATTCGTGACCAGACATTTTAAAATATTACACGCACACAAACTCTCATAACATTCAATTTATTACATATTCCCAATATTCAATAATTTTTTTATTAATATTCACTTATTCTCAACTACATCAAGGAATGTGCCTCTTATTATGGCATTCATATCTTTCATTAAAAAAAAAAAAAAAATCATAAATCTTATGTTTTGGCTGTTCACAGCAGCTATTATTACCAGGCACACTTTTCACATATTTATTTATTTCTTGCCTACACATACTATTACAAAAATACACATGAAATTACTAAATCCTTAACCTACACTAACCTAAAACACATTCACACCACACACTCACACCAACAAATTTGTTTATATACCGTAAAAACGTTTTGGTTGGCAGTCCAGGCCAAATTTCTTTTAATGGGAATCGAATTTGTTACTTTTAGAAAATGAATACTCGCACGGTGTAGAAAACCAATTGTCCCTATCGAAAATTTGTGACAAAACGACCTATCGTGCTTCTTTTATCAAAGTACAGCTTCGGTTTATTTTCTAATACTTTACGGATACGTTATAGGTTTTAAAAAAACTTTAAAATATATATTGTATATATGTTCTATTCCGGAGAACGTCATTCCTATCTTATTTGTCTAGCTTGGTTATAATAGACAGCCAAACGATGCATAGCCAAATAAAAAAAAAAATCACAATAATAAAGAATACTGCATATAACCTTACACAAGATTTAGGCTTTCTTTGAATTACAGGAATTTAGATGGTCACTCTAAACGAAAATTTTACACTCGCATGTATACATTCCGTCAGTAGTTTGTTCTACCTTTTATTTCCCCCCCTTTCTAGATAAGCTTAAGCCGTCACATATTGTCTCAGTAATTGTATAGATCCTACGGGAAAGGAATTTACGAAGACATGGTTATATTATTATAATTCACTGAATACCATATTCCAACTGTATAACTTGGTGAATTTCGAGGTTAAAAGAAAAAGTATTTCCAAATCCAGGCTACCAAGTTATTTCGATTGAAACCACTTCAGAAATAAAGTAAACATTACTTACAGTTTGGATGATTTTATAAGCAAGAAGAATCCAATGGTTGTCCTTACGAGTACGAGTTCATATTGACGAAAAATGGAGCTTTCTTGAATATTTCAGTTTCCAGAAGAACTTAAACATCACACACACACGCCTCTTATAATATTAACTTAACATGGAACCGGTTAAAATTTATTAACCATCACGCTTCTTCAAAAAATTTAGAGTTCGACTTATGTCGTAATCAGCTTTCGTCCATAGTTTATACAGACGACAATTCACAAAATTGGGCTGCTTCGCTTCACTAATTCTCCTCGCTACTCGCTCCGTTCCGTCCAAACAAATAACACAAAAAATATCGCAAATTTTGCAATTGAACTCTTTTAGATCTTTTAGTAGAAAAATCCGTTCTGGAGCGGCTTCCTTTACCACTTTACTCCGATAAATATCTAACGGGCAGTAACTGGGGACTGCTCTCTTGAGGCTGACGCCATTACAGTACAACAACAATGTGACGTAACAGTACGAAGATTGAAGATGAGCTAATTATCAGAGAGTTCAAAGGAAAGCGACCAATTATAGATAATTCTGTAAATCTGTGCTACTGACGTCACACAAGACAAGATTGAAGATGATGCACCAAAACCGAGTGAATTTTGACGATTTTCTATCAAGATGGCTGAAAATCTAAAGAATTTTATGAAGAATAATTTTAAAATAAAATTTTAAAGAAATTTCTGGGAGAGTTTTCAGAATGTTTGGAGATAGGAAAAGCGTTCTACAGATGAAAAATAAAAGAAATAAGCAGAATTTTTAAAGAAATATAGGAAATTAAGATAGAAATGGACAAAACATAGACATTAAATACGAAATAAAATCCTAAACCTATTTTAATGCACTTCCTAACTTACTCCTACCTTCTAATATTACAAGAAAAATTAAATGACAACCTTACATCCTTACATATCCTATATTATATATTATTCTACACTATTATACAGAGCGTTCGAAAATTTTCAACATGATAACTGCATGTTGGGAGGTATCAGTATACTGAAAATTATACCGAGACTAAGCGACCGTGCCTCAGTTGCTAAAGCTCGGAGAATGAGTTTGATTCCCGAGATGAACCATTTCCAGGGCAATTCCTCATACACACAACAGATGCCTAGAGGCAGTTAAATTCAAATTTAATTCAAAACTGGTAGTTATTGGTGCACCCTCGTCAGAAAAGTCTGGATCCAGCCCTGAGTATGTGTTAAACCATAATTTAGGATGAATAATTAAAAATGTAATTCCTGTATTTCTCTCAAATAATTACCTGAAGGAAAACTTTAAATAGTGTGTCAGTAATAATGAAACTGTATGCGCATATCCAGGGTTCCTACTGGCCAGGGAAATCAGGGAAACTCAGGAAAATGATGCAAATCAGGGAAAAAAGACTGAAAGTCAGAGAAATTTTGTAAAATTTATTTTTTTAACATGAATTGTACACCAATTTCATCTTAGCCAACCATTATCAGTTAAATTAATTATAAGAAGTATCGTATCTTTAGAATAATTTGTTGTCAGAGGGTTTGGGTGTAGATATTAATAATCACAGTATGAACGTTGTTCAGATTTTTATGGGAGATAAGTGGAATGTACGTACGAGCAATTGATTACTATTTGTCTCTATAGAATAAATATTCACCATTATTTGGCCTATTCCTTATTTATAGGTCAACGTCATCCGACATCTGTCATGAAAGTCAGGGAATTTCCTGCCAAAGGTCAGGGAAAGTCAGGGAGTAGTCAGGGAAATAGATTTCTACAGATCAGTAGGAACCCTGACCTTAGAAAGTGAGAAGCTGAAACCAAATAGGGTAATGTGACATATATAACGCATGAATAATTCAGTTAATGAATGCTGTGATGTGTTAAAAATTATATATTAAAGCTAACTTGTAATGAGCAGATATGAATGTTTATGAGAAATTTGTATGTTTATCAGGACATTCTAAATTGAAACCGAACAGATTAGTAAACTATTCATTATGAAAAGCGTAAACTATGTTCATTTTATCTTGAAATATCTCATTTTCATACGTCAAGTTTCCATGAGAAAAAAACCTGGAAAAGTCAGGGAATTTCAAGTTTGGAGTTTTACTTCTCATAACCATTTTCTCTTTTCGCCTTACCGGATATTTGGAAGGAGTTATTATATAGAATAGTTTGTTTTGCAAAACTTCTGGACCTACACACACCTACCTACATGTACAGGGTGACAAGTAATGAACCATATGAAATAAAATGAAAATTAGTGACGAACTACGTAGTACACAAACTGTATTGCATATGTAAACGACACTACAGATATTCGGATTTAGATTATGATATGTCCGATATGTCTGCCATCTTTGGCGATGATGTGGCGCAGACGAACAGCAAAATTCTGCATCACCCGCTGAAGTGTCGGAACATTGATGCTGTCGATGACCTCCTGAATGGCAGTTTCAGCTCGGCAATGGTTTTGGGTCATTGCTGTACACCTTGTCCTTAACATAGCCCCACAAAAATGAGTCACATGGGTTCAGATCCGAGAAATATGGCGGACAAGCGAATCCCCTTCCAGTGGCCTCTGGATACCCAAGAGCCAGAATGCGGTCCCCAAAATACTCCTCCAGGAAGTCAAACACTCTCTTGGTCCGATAGGGTCGAGCTCCGTCCTGTATGAACCACATCTTTTCGAAGTCAGGGTCACTTTGGATAATGGGTATGAAATCATTTTCTAAAACCATCACGTATCGTGCAGTAGTCACCGTGCCGTCAAACAATATCGCACCGATTATTCCATGGCTGGACATTACACACCATCACCGTCACCCGTTCAGGGCGGAGAGACTTCTCCATTGCGAAATGCGGATTTTCAGTCCCTCAAAAGCGCCAGTTTTGCTTATTGACGAACTTATTCAAATGAAAGCGGGCTTCGTCGCTAAATCAAACCATATTCACATCAAATTCCTGGGCGTCAATTCTCTGAACAATAGTATTGGCGAAAAACAACCGCAGTTCCATGGCCACGGGGGTTAATGGCTGATGGGTTTGAATTTTGTATGGGAAGAGATGCAGGTCTTCAACAACATTTCGTCTCAGGGTCTCCAGATTGATTCCCACCTGTTGCGTAGCTCGTCTGGTCGATGTCCGTGGGCTGGTTTGAAACACAGCGCATGTCTTCGCGATGTTTTCAGGTGTTTTCACAAGTGCTATACGCTCCTGCACGCGGTACCGTGACATTTTTACTTACAAATGGCAGACATCAACACGTTGCGTGCGCATGCGCATACGAATTTCCATCATGTCCTATGGTCAGCCACGCAGTTTGGACGTCATCATGCGAACTGTTCAGAAATTAGGACGGTTTTATTTCATATAGTTCCTTAATTGTCACCCTGTACAAACCACCTGTATTTGATTATTTGTAATAATAATAATAATAATAATAATAATAATAATAATAATAATAATAATAATAATAATAATAATAATAATTCTCTAAGCTGTTTTTGCAAAAAACTGCGACATACAAAAATACTGAAAATTTCTTGTCATCTTCCCCTGCATACTCCAAATTAAATTCAGATTAATGGCATGTACTGTATTTCAAGACATCGCTATATACTAAAGCTTGTGCTTTTGCATTGAGCAGTTCAAAAGTTAAGGGAGCAACACTCCTTTTCAACTGACTTCGGTTGAATTTTTTAAAGTTTCCATTCTTAACGTTCACGTAGAAGGTAAGAATAACCACTATGCCAGACTTTGTCTCATTCGATAGAGTGATGTATCTCTCTCTCTCTCTCGATTATATATATATATATATATATATATATATATATATATATATATATATATATATATATATATATATATATATATATATATAATGTGTGTGTGTAAATGGTACAGGATATACAGATAATTATCAAAATAATGGAATAAGATGCAACTTCTGCTTAATACAGTGTAGGACTACAGTTAGCCTGTAGAAGAGCTCTATGATTTTCAGAGGAATATTGTACAATCCGCGGCAAAAAACCTGCAACATGAGGATGTAAGTTTATTGTGAAACTACGCTAACAGCATAGGGAATGAACATAACGTCTAAGTGGAACGAATCACGCCAGGATAAACCTCGGTCTCCACCCGTGCACACTTATCTTGGAGCAAAAGACTTCGTCATTTCACAATAAACTTATATGCTCATGTTGCAAGTTTTTTGCCGCGGATTGTACCAGTTCGCATGCAGTGCAGCAATCAGTCCTGTGAACTAGGATGGAGAAGAATGAAAGTGGTGCTCATCGCGACGTTTGTGTAAGCATGCCTAAACAGCTCCAGCAATGTAAACTGGCGCATTTATCACATTGAAAAATTACATCATTGGCAAGAAATAACATCTACACTTGGTCACTTAAAATGTGCACATAATTGCAGTAATTCGTCCGTGAACATAATTAAAGTACCCAAGAAATAGCATGAAATTGTGATTGTCTACTCCGTATGTTAACGGCGACATTCTCTTAAGACCAAAGCGTTGTTGGAGATGATAGGTGGTTTGGAAATGGCAACCTGACCGTGGATGTTCAGTTTAAGGAACTCGCATTCGCAAAATTTAATTGCAGGTCCTGATTGAATCAAAATTGCCGCATTCTGTCTATGGTCCATGGTGATAATCTCCTGTCACTGAACTGCTCTTTCGTTCGCTGTTACTCCGCTAATGACCACAGACCAATTTCAATGAAGTCTGTGGACTATTGTCAACTTGCTTACTGCTCCCGGCAACACACCTGGCACATTGTGCAGCGTACGTACATTTGCGGCAATTAATCTCGCACTCGCACACACAATTTGACCTCATTGAAATTCAGAAAGGTCTTCCATTTTTCATCACCACTGTCTGTTCACATCAATACACATCTCGGTCCTACTCCGCCTGACGTACTGCAGCAAATGACGTAACATCATTAACAATGACCAGGCACTGTACACACATCCTCAACGTTACCCCTCTCACATCTTACACTTGTAAACTACAGGTTTTCCCATTATTTTGTTAAGAGTCTGTAATTGTGTTACCTTAGACTAAAGATAACGTGAGTACACGAACCGAAACTTATGACGAGGCAAGAATTCGAACCATTTAACTACAGATAAAATAATAAAAAAATAAAAATAAATAAGTAAAAATCAATGTAGAAGATGATTGAGTGAATGTGTTTTAAAACTAAATTGTTTTAATTTACCTAATTTTTAATACCGCAGGATTTGATACTTGTCAAATTGTATTGTAGGAAGTGGAGTCGACTAATCATAATCCTTATTCAAATGTCCATCGCCCGTGGTCTTGGGTTTGTTTGCTTTAGTGTTTCTAAACTTCAGATGAAAACTGAATAGTAGTTCGGGTAGAATTTTATAAACAATAAACCCAATGTCATGTAAAGTATGCGCTCAAACAATCAATAATCAGTATCAGCATATTTGGAACAGCCATGGAATAAAATGTCATTATTTGTTCCTAATTATTCATGTAATGGTTCTAATACACAATTACATCTTTGGAAAGAAAAATAGTAGAAACTAAAACAATTTACAGGAATTAAATGTGAGCGCAAACTTACCATACATTTCCTTATAATGGTTTCACTAACAATAGCCGTTGATTTGGAAATTATAATTAAAAAATCAAAGTAGTAATCCTTTCTTGTTTGCTTGCAGTTGTTGAAATTAGATTAAATAACCAAACCTCATTAAATATAACGTGAGTTTTTCGATTTTTGAAATTTAAAAGGTAATTAACTCTTAATTTTTTTAAGGTAATTTTTAGGTTTTCAGTCAAGCAGCTACAGTATCAACACTATTAACGCTAGGATCATGGTTCGTATTTTTTTTTTTTTTGTAATGAAGCAGAGTTTCCAACTGCATGTCAAATTTCCCTATTACGTACCAAATGCGAGAAATTCCCGCTCAAAGTAGGGAAAAGGGGATTTTTTTGAAAAAATCCTCTTTTATCGCGAATTTCTCCGCTCAGGTATATAACACACACATGCGAATAGTACCAAAGAAAACTTTGCTTCATTGTGAAAATAATGAGGAACGAAGAATGTACGGGGAAAAACAGTCTTGACGCTATAGGCGATTAACCAATTTTCTCTCGATAATACATTTTCAGTCAATTTCTATGCAATCCGCTTCAGCATAAAGGCTAATCATTGTAGGAACATGAATCGTACCTCGTCTTGTTGGGCATGAATCGGCCTTTCGAACGGTATAACTTGCATATCCATATCGTGCACCTGAGGGGAGAAAATTTTCCAAAAAGGGAAATTTTTGTAAAAAAATCCCTTTTTTTTTCAATTTTGGGCCATTTCCCTTTTGGGGAATTTTCTCCCCTCAGGTGCATGATATGGATATGCAAGTTATACCGTTCGAAAAGCCGATTCATGCCGAAGAGAACGAGGTACGATTCATGATTTTAGGATAAATAGTGATAATACTGTAGATACTTTGCTAAACTGACAAAAACTGTTTAAATAAAGCAAGAATTCAAACATTGGAAAATTTCCTGGCACATTTCTATTTACTCTAGGATCATGATTTGTATCTCACTTTGTTCCAAATAAAACTAGGTTTCCAACGGTACCCCTTCTAATATGTCAATGTATTCCTGAGGGGAGAAATTTAGAAAAAGAGGGAAATTTTCTCCTGAGAAATCCCCTTTTCAATTTGGGCGGGATTTTCCCGCATCTGGTACATAATAGGGAAATTTGAGTGCAACATTTGGAAACTCAGCTTTATAACGAAACCAACGAGGTAGAAACTAGGTTTCTAAGATTAATAGAGATGAGTCACGATTTTTTTTTTAAAAAAAGCTCTAAAATTTATCCTTTTTTAAAAAACCGCCTTCGTTGTTTGTGACGTCACTGCCCTCAGGCATTGCACACGTGACTGCAAAATGTCCATAAAACCTGTTCTTTGATGCCTCCATACGTGAATAAATGCAAAAAACCCGGTGTAAAAAGCTTTACTAGAGATTTATAAAGCAAAGTCCGAAGGTCGACGCCATGGCCTATATACTGGCCAAAAAATTTAAAAGGGTTAAATATAAATTTTCGGCTCTCTGGGAGAAGACGTACGATATTTCTTCTGTTAAATAATAATTAATTGGATAGAAACAAATAAAAAAAAGTAGCAGTGTTAGGTGTAGACTACGTGAAGGAGTTTGGTTTGTATAACGTGATATTTTCTCAATATTGAAACTGGAAATAGTACATTCTACCATTGCCGGATTTCCTAGACAGATTAGCGTGAATATATTCTTGGCACGCTTAATTGATTGGAGGTTACTACCGTTACTCTCGCTATGTACTACCGTCTTTCCTTTATAGTGATCAACGTTAAGATTAGAAGTGGTGATTTTTTTGCTACTTCCGGTGTGAATGGAAGTTTAGGAGAGAAGATCGTACTAATTCTTAGAATGCTATATCGATTTAAAAAAAAAAGAAAACTTTTCTCTATCTCTTATCTTTTCTGCTCTATATAGTAGGGATGGTCAGAATCGAACGGTTAATTGATTACAGGAAACCGCATCTCGCTATCTATTACCGTCTTTATTCTGTAGAGATAGAGATCAACGTTAAAATCGGAAGTGGTTGATTTTCTGTCACTTCCGATTTGTGTAAACCGTTAAGAGAGAAGATATATTCTTGAGATGCCTAATCGATTACAGAAAATCAAGTCTCACTATATATAGGCCTATTACCGTTTTTGGTTTACAAGTGATCAACCTTAAAACCGGAAAAAGTTAATTTTTACTACTTCTGGTGGATGAAT
This sequence comes from Thermobia domestica, assembly GCF_964235325.1. Lineage (NCBI taxonomy): Eukaryota > Metazoa > Arthropoda > Insecta > Zygentoma > Lepismatidae > Thermobia > Thermobia domestica. The sequence goes on along the minus strand of NC_137469.1, from coordinate 15,883,628 downwards.
CAAGCTCGATTTCTAACTTTTGACCTTGGGGTCCCGGGTTCGATCCCACCCAAGCCCCCGCCAAGTGAACTTTGTGGTGGACAAACACCGTGTGCGTGGGTTTCCTCGGGGTTCTCCCTTTTCCTCACACTTTCTTCATTCCACCATTTCATTCATTACTCATCATCACTGTCTCCTTTAGCCTAACCGGCATAACCGTAGGACGTAAAACTCAAAGATTTTATTTCACTTTTTTTTTTTTTTTGACCTTCTAGATCCTAGTCAAGATTATTGGTGATCCGTCAGATAGTACTTAAGATTTATTTATTTATTTATTTATTTATAATAGGTTTCAGATACAGCACTAGGCAGGCCATTTTACACTGAAACATTATCACAATTATGTAACTTAATAATAGAGTAACAATTTGAAATCAAGATGGTACAGTACAGTGGCAACATTACAAAGATAGTTTATTTATAGATAATCTGAAGGTATGCTCATTTGGAAAAACGTCTACAGTTTCTGGTAATGATTATACCTGCTAACAATTCGGTTTAGAAGGGACCTTTGGACAATATTAACTCTCGCCGCTCGAGTGTAAAAGAGATCGCTAGACCGTGTTGTTCTAGCGGGTACGCGAAAATTTATCTGACGTAGTAACTGTTCACATGATATATGGCCGTTTACAATTGTATGCAAAAATATTAGGTCAGAAATTTTGTTTCTCACTAGGGGAGGTTTGATATTGAGAAATGTTAAAACGTCATTTTTTGGAAGTGTTCGGAGGTGAGGTACTCGGTAGGATACAATGGCTAAAAAGAAATTAATTACATAATTTAATTTTTTTCAGATGAGTAGGGCAGGCCATAGACCAGAACACGGACAGAGTAAATACATAATGAAAATTTTTATAAACCAAACTCCTCAAAAGTGATCGGGAACCACAAGCTGTATTAGTCTATGATCATCGATAGTTAAAATGGCCATTTTCATGTTTTTTTTTTCTTTCTTTTATTTATTACTCTATAAAATATTTCAGAGGTAGCTGATTACAGGAATTACAACGTTGTATTTTCTTTCCCGCATGCTTTGATTCTAACTACTCGAAATTTACGAGTGACTCGAATTGTTACTTGTGTGCTTAAAACAATGACCGTCATATTTGTACGTCATCTGTCGGTTCAGGGAAAACTCTGCGCCGCTCAGTAGGGAATGTCTTAAGAGAAAGATAGAATGCATTTTTATTTTTCAAATGTGTGTGACGTTGCTAATAAAACTAAGAATAAAGAAGTAACAGAACTTAAGATTTCTTTCAAAAGTAGATTATGTGTCTACTTATCAGGGTTGGCAAAAACCATGGTTTTTATTTAAAAAAAAAAAAAAAAAAAAACTTTTTTGGTTTAAACCATTTTTTGGGGGGGGGGGGGTTAAACCAGGTTTTTATGGTTTAAATGATTTGCTCTATATATTCATATCATATATGGACAGAAATAAGTTTGTTTCGCCTTGATGTTATTATGCAACAACCGGGTTAAGCTGGAAGGGGTCACATAAGCTTAAAGCGGAATAAAAACCGCTTCTCGAGTTACATCCGAGAGAAATTGTCCTCCATTTAAACTCAGAACTAGGACTAATTGGCCACAAATGCGATACGTCTGCCGACTCACTCACGAAGGAATCCTGATAAAAAAAATACGTTGTACTGATCTTTACATATTTGTTAATATAATCGTCAAGAGTCATTTCAGAAGGACAAAAAGATAAACAGTTGCACAAGTGAAACCATTACACAGAATTACATATGAACAATTTCAAAGTACTACGGAGTACAGAAGAACTAATTTAGTTCAAGTTAGTTAACAACGACTTTTATTGGTCCAAATTAAAGAAATACACCGACTTAATCTGCATATCAATAAGAAAAGTGAATAAAGATACGAATTATTTGAGTCCACTTTGGCTCAAACTCATTTATACATAAATAGATACCAAAGATACTTATTTCACTAAATGCCTCTCGTGGGGTCTGTATGACCCCCCCCCCCCCACACACAAAGTACGGCATTTTCGATGTATTTTATAAATAGTAAACATTGAAACGAAACAATATTTAGAATTTTTCTTCGATTGCAATTACATAACAATAATAACAACTACAAAAAAATCACAAAATAAACATTTATAAACTTGTAAAAAACAAAAGTTGCTTTTGTAGTATAATCTTTTTGGGTAATGAATGGGGAATTTAGGTCTGAATATAATACGAATAATATACGGGAGTGAAACGTGATAGCCCACAAATGTGTGTTCATCAAAATTTTACAAACACTTACACTTTTACGAACATTATTTTTTGTTTTTTGGTTTAAACCAGCCAACCCTGCTGCTTATAATCAATTAATTGAATATATTCTATTATTTAAAGATAAGGTTATAGTATACTAATTTGTAAGATCAAACAACAAAGTATTTCACGTATATTCGTGAAGTATTGCTCAGTAAGTCAATACATTGAATTTACTAAACTATTTACATCCATAAATATTGTTACTTTCTTTAGCAGTACAACACAGAGTCTATGAACGTACGCACTCATCCAAGTTCTCCAGTTCTTTTAAAAGTCATAGAAGTTTTACATTTATTTAAAAGTTGTATGCTACATCTATAAACACACGAAAGCTGTTGTGACAGTAATTTTATTTAGTACTTTTACGTAGATGGGCATTGTTTTCAGCTTGAGTAGATACACTAATTAATGTCTACATGTTTTGAGTTACCAACCGACCTTACGAAGTGAATTTTATTCATTCTTAAGAAAAAATCAACGATATAAAAGCAAAATGATTTGATAGTAGAGTGCTAATTTCTGGTATACAAGTTCGTCATTAATTCGATAATTATGCATTCAGGGAGAAGCCCGAGGAAATTTGCGTTCAGGGCCAGCGAGAGAAAAATTATAAGTATGTTCTTGTACTCAGAATACTATTTCGTGTGAGCTTGTTGAAAAAGTTGAAGTTCCATAGTAATAGCATAAATAATACGTAATGAATTAGTGGAATAAATAATAAATTATCTGCTAGTATTCCTCTTGTTCAGGCTTGAAATATCCCGAACGCCGGCTAGCGATAGTGACAGGAAATATGAGTCTGGAACCTAGATAATGTAAATCTAAAATATGTAAGGCCATGTGTCTAATTGTTTTTCTACTAGTATGGTGCCTAGTTTTGAGAACTGGCGCGTAGGCGAGAAGAAAATTTTCTTACACTGATTTTGTTCATGATGCTCTTCCTGCAGCCTAACTCTCTGTCTGCCTGTGTTTGCTATAGCTTTCTTCAACTCCAAACTACCGCGTTGACCACGAAAGCATTTCTCTTGTGGAAATGTAGTAAAACAGTAAAGACGCTATATAATACGGTTCTTATAGCATTAAGATAAGAATAGTCGTAACAGTGGTGTGTGATGACCAATTGCTATTATATACAGTAAATGGTAGAAACCAAGTAAAGGATGTAATGGGATACTGATTTTTTTTAAAGGCATTAAAAGCTTTTTGGTGCAAAAAGTGCTATATTTGTAGCCGTAGTATAATAACATGAAGCTTCACTACATTTGTAATATCGATGCTAACAAATTTTCAGTGTGTGCAATTAAGAGTTCGAGAAATGTATATCCATGAGTAGGACATGAACTTTCAAAGCACTGGGAACCAAATTTTCAAAATAAAGAAAAGCTATATTTGTGGGTCTAATATATAGTGGCTTATTCTCAATCTGCGCGTGATTTATTTGTAATTTGAATTGATGAGTTAATTTTGAATGTAACGTCACTTTCAGCTATATGAGAGGGGACCTACTGATTAACGTGGAATACAAACCACATGACCTCCCACCGGGAATCGAACCCGGGTCTCTCACGCCAAAGGCGCGTACACTAAATACTTAGCCACAAAGGAGCTCTAATTTGAATTGATGTAGTAGTTAGACTCCTAATGTTTCTGGTTTATAAAGTAATCCTGCTTATATGTATCTAAAATATTTGTAATGATGGGACATTACAAATTACTTTTAGTGTATTTTAAATTAGGAGAATGTGTCTAATTAACACGTTATTTTTATATACAGTAAATATTTTACATATTTGTCACTTTTCCTTTCACTATTTGCTTGATGGATTGCCTGATTTTGCTCAAAAATACATTAGGAAACAGGTTGAAGTAAAAGCACCCTCATAAAATATATTAAATGATTTCGTAGTAGAATGTGAATTATTGCAAGGTGTTCGAAACAATGAAAATCTCATCCCAGGGTGGAAGAAAGTATGTCTGTTTACTTATGTATGTTCTCTTCTATTCACTGCGTTTAATATATAATGTTCCATTAATTGTACTGTTTCGATGTTCCCTGACACCGTCCTCAGCAGTTGGGGAAATTCACTGGCAATGCTTCTTACTTCTCAAAATTTATTCTTGTTTGAAATACCGTATTGACTGAGGAAGGTGTCAGGGAACATCGAAACAGTACAGTTAATGATACATTAAATATTAGACGCAGTAAATGAGACTACATATACAAATTACTACAAACATCCATCAATTCATATCTTTAAATAATTATCCGTGATTATATTAATTGAGAAAGAAAAGTAATTAATTGCAATATTTAGAGTATTAAAAATATTAATTTACGTGTTGACAAAGTATTAAGTGGTATTCTTGGACTGAGGAAAAAACTTACCACATTCATAAGTAAAATAGATGAGAAGTTGGTTTAAATAGAAGTAATCATTGCAGAAGCCAAATCACTATTGGCTTCTATTCCATACTAAATGCACCCCATTAGGCATTTTATCGGTATCATTTTTTTTTCTTTTTTTGCAAAAACATCAAGAAATAAAAGGAAACAACAATTTTTTTTTTAATTACCCAGCTTTGTGGGGTGGCTGAAAGAATAGATAGATAGGGGGAAAGCAGGCAGAGGAGAAGGCTGGCTTCGGGGCGGGTATAAGGGCACATAGGGCATCAGGTCGGGATCAACATTTAGGATTCAGGCATCAGAACAGATATCAAGAACCCCAGCGTCAGGTCAGACAGAAACACAGACACCCTTCCAGACAGACAGATAATATGTCGTGGTAAGGCTTCTTCTTCTTTCTTCTTCGTCGAAAAAACTGAAAAAGAAATACTAACTGTTTCAGAGGCGTTCGTGAGGGAAGTCGCACGGGTAAAAGTTAAGTTTTTTCACCTGAACGTAAAAGAAGGAAACTTTCTTAATGTATTAATTGCTGGATACAACAATTAATAAATCAAATAGCTTTCATTCTTTTAGTTTTAGGCGATAAAACTTTAACTTTTACCAGTGTGACTTTCCTCACGAGTCACCTCTATGGGTGAATAATGTTTTCGTGCTATCTGTAGATGTAAAAGATACTATACATGATGCTTATGAAGAAAAGCAAACTGAAAGAATAAAGGATTTAACCTTCAAGATTGAGTGTCTCTTCATCAGCGTGTATCGAAGACCGAAGAAAACGAAGAATACTAGACAAAAGTCCAGTCGAGTGTCACTATCACCATATTGTTCTGTGCTAGAATGTTAGTATGGAAGGACATGTGGTGAGGTCAAAAGTCTTGAGTAGACATTAAGAAATGACAAAAGATGAAGGCACAACACTCAGAAAATCACTAGAGAAGCGGGTAGATACAACCACTGTAATATAAAATACTGCAGAAAGAGAAAAGATTCGGGTGGAAGGAAACTGGAGACAATGTGGTCGGTGATTAGGGATTATGATGATGATGATGATGATGGTGGGGGGGAGGAGTTATGATTAATTAATTAATTTGTTTATTTATTTAACTTTTTATTTATATTTCTTAGTTACTGTAACTTATCTATTTAAGTAATTTATTTCTTTATTTAATTTATTTATTTATATTCTTTTTGTTAATTTGGTTCACCACATTGTCTCCAGCCTTTTACCACCCCTTTATCTCAATTTACTTTCTCCCTCTACACAATTTTAAATTACAACTGTTGTATCTGTTTACTTTTCTCTAGTGATTTTGTGTGTGGGACGTGTTCCCTATTCAAGTTTTTCTCATCTCTAGATACTAGTCAGACTTTAACCTGATAGTACGTTCTCCCATCGCAACATTCTAGGAGAATGTGTAATATGGTCAATAATAGCACTTTTTTCTTCATTTCTTTGTTCTTTTCTACATTCTGAGAGAGAAATGTCCTATTGGAAGCTGTGGAAAAGGAAAGAAAGAGTACTGAACAGCTGTGAATTGAGAAGCGAGTAATTGTTATCATAGTGTATAAAAGAAATAGTAATAGCTATAGAACAAATGTAGGTCGAGGAGTCAATGATTGTTATCATAGATATATTATAAAGAAGTTAAAACATTGGATACGGAGAGACGAGGACGAAGACATATTCAACACATATTGAAAAAAGCAGAAGAAATATTTGAAGAATTTTCCGAAGAAGATAAACCATTGTGTAAAAGTCTGTAAATGCTACAATACTTACCCATCTGGATCGCAGCGCGTGGTCCCTCGCTGCATCTGTGTCTGTGATGATGAGGAATGTAGGTGTTTGGATGTGCGTACGTGTATATGTTGTGTATATCTGCCTAGCCAGTCAGACACCCACACCCCCATCCTCCCGTCTTCCAAGGCCCCCTCAACCCATCCGTCAGCCCGTCTCCCCCTTACCGGACCGTCTGCCCAGCGGCCCAAACACCCGTCCTGTCCGCCAGTCTACTCCCCTGCCTGCCCATCCAGTCACCACCAATCTTCCTAGAGATCCTAGGAAGATTGGTGGTAGACATTCCCCATCCATCTATTGATCCAGCCACCCCACTTAATCAAAGCTCCCCCAATTTTTATTCATTTTCTTTTTTTCTTTCCTTTTTTTCAATTAGATACACATTGTTAAAGTATGTGATGACACAATTTCTTCTTTCTGCTCCAGTATAAAGGTGAAGATAACTGTGCGGTTTGTGATGATTTGATGAAAAGCAGATATTTTACTCATATGTGTGGCATCATCTCAGCTACCAGAAGTAATTTGATGCTTATCACAAAAAATGCCCATTTTGAAACGTCCTTAATGTATGGTTGTGTACTTCTTTTTACGTTTTCTCTGCGAAGTTTCAATAGAGTTGTCTTATTTTCGATACCTTCATCTGGATGATAACATAAAATCACTCAAAATGCAAGTCTATAACTGTTATGAGGAATATGTATAAAATCGTCTTTGTGTATCAAAAATCTACATTGCATCTCTCATACTGTAGAGATCCATAGTCCTATTGTAGTTGATATTTAGAATCACGTATGGTTGCTATGATTTCACTTATTCACTGTCCAAAAGGCAAAATACTTCACTGAATTTTGGTGATTTGTTGGAACTAAACAAAAGAAATGCAAATGAATGATTCTAATAAGTTAAGCAAATAATAGATATTTCGTTTCGTTATGTGATTCAGTCAAATAAAGAGGCACCAAAAGCAGTTTCTTCCTTTTCAGTAGAGAATAACATGATGCAGACTTATAATTTTAAGTTTGCCAAGTCTCGGAAAACTAGAAATCTTATTCCATAAGTTTCAATCTGCATGACAGTACAGAATCATTCTCAGAATATAAGTGTGGATAGTAATATTTCTCAAAAAATAGATTTAAACTGTCTTTGTCGGACGAATATTATATTCGTAAACACTTCCTTTTGTCTACTTTTCCATGTTAATACTGTATCATCTATAACTAGTTCGCTTGTTATAGTCCACATTTACGTATTTAAACACTTGGTTAACTTGGCTGCATAGGATGTCTAGTTAGTGCTTTCTGATTTGATGATATTATAACCATCTCCTGGGACTATCCACATGATATAACATTTCCTTCTCTGAGGAAAGAAGCTTCTTCAGCAAAAGTTAAGAAGTAGGTCAATAGTACTGTTGACTGGTGGTTGAAGCTGTTCTTCAATTAAGCAGAAACACTTATCGTAAGGAAACGCATCTGTCCAATTAGTGATACGTCTGGTTTCCTGTTCAAAAAGAAAATTTCTAAGAATCTTTAAAATAATAATAATAATAATAAAAACAAAAAAAGAAACTTCAGAAATCAAATTATTTTTTAAACTATTCAATAAAATCTATGAAATCCTATTCTTTAAACTTTCTCAAAAGAAAATAATGATTTTTGTCATCAATTGAAATGAAGGAAGATACAGTCGAAACCGGTTATAACGACTCCGAATGGACCGCAAATTTAGGTCGTTATAGCCGATAGTCGCACAAACCGGATTTTTCCTTTTCTTGCTCAAAATTTCGTATCTAAGTTTTAGGTTATACACTTCCATGTTAATGAACAAAATAAAGTTAAAACTTCAATTCCAATAATATTGTATGGCAATAATATATATATATATATATATATATATATATATATATATATATATATATATATATATATATATATATATATATATATATATATATATATAAAAATATATAATAAGTGAGGAAAAAGTAACAAGAGTATAACTTGTTCAATAATGACGTAGACGGTCTTGGCTAATGAATGAAATAAAATGTTGAACATGTTTTAAACTTACTGTATGTGTTGTATAGTATAAGTAAAACAAGAGATTGAAAATAAACCTTATATTGTTGTCAGCAATCCCTAAACACGTAACAAACAAAAATCGACATTGAACGTTATAGCCGATACATTTCTCCGAAAATGTGGCAAAAATAAGTCGTTTCATACGATATGTCGTAATAAGCAATGTCGTACCAAGCGATTTTTTAAATATAGTTTTTATATAGGGTTTAGACTGGACCGTTAGATTTCGCTGTTATACCCAATACGTCGTTAAAAGCGATGTTGTTATAACCGGTTTCGACTATAATTATATTAGGTCGTTAAGCGGTACGTCATTGCAATATTTTTTTTTTTCGGAGGTCTTTTAAAAATACTACACAGTGATACTAAATGAAAGAGAAATGATTACGGGTTACAAATCAAATCAATCTCCGGCTACAAGGTATGAAGGGTTATGCTTGGCTAGATGGCATATCGTACATCAATTGGGTAATGTGTAGTCAGCATCGATTCTGAACATCAGCATTTTTGGCTTTCTAGACAGGTGTTTGCAATCTCCATTTGCCCCTTGAAACGTGTTAGCATCCAAATTACTAACTAAAAAAGTATTTGAAAAGGTTCACAAAATTCAGTTTTTTTCTCTCTCTAGGTATTGAAGTAGGTGCTTAAAAACAGTATGCATAAACATATCAAGATCCAGATACCTCGTAGACTGTGGTTCATTACATTTTCCTTCATGGTGTAGAGGCTGTCAGTATCAGATTCGAACCTCTAAATTAAAATATTTACTAGACCTTACTACTCCCAGAAGAAACTGCATTAATTCTAGATTTGAAGCAAATCTAAGGAGACATTTTTCTTGAAATGGGCTAAGGCGCTTTTGTTAACATTTCATAAGTTACTGTTCATTCATAGCTGTACAATATGGCATAGTGTGTGTCTCAACTTCAACCAGTTCCATCAGTTACTTCAGGGTTCCCACTAATTTGAAAACCTGGAAAAGTCAGGGGATTTTACATACAAATTTTTAAGTCTTCAGAACTCATCTCTCTTTGTTCCTTACTTTATTTGGCAGAGGATATTTTATGAAATAAATTAGTTTGTTTCCCAAAACTTCTTTATCTACACAACACTATATACATATATAGTCAGCAAGAAAAGTTTTTTTCCGTTTGGTAAAGTTTATTTTGAGAATAACGGTAGAATGAACAGTTTTACCGAGTTTCAAAGCTGGAACACACAGAAAATTACATTTATTTTAATTTACTGAGAAGTATACTCAAATTGTCCTTCCATTCTGAAGTTATTTACGAAACTAATTTCATCAAACCGAAAGAACTCTTGTCGCTGACTGTACATGCGTAGTAGATTAGACACCTCTGGTGGGGATTATTCTTTCTTTATTACTTTTCTTATTCTTTCTTTTTCTTTTTTTTCTTACATTATATATAGACGTATAAAACCGGGAAAAAGTCAGGACATTGTGTTCACTAAATAAGTGGGAACCCTGTGAAGTCATATGTTCGATCTCGAGTGACGTCAAAATTGAGTTTAAGCAGGGGATAGACATAATGGACAAGCGCTATATTTCGTATTTCGCCCGCAGGGGAATTCTGTCTCTGTGATATTCCTGAAATTTAACCCATGTCCTCGTAATTTCCTAAATTCCATCCGTTAAGTGCCATTCCGTGGATTTCCTTAGGTTAACTTTCCACATCTTTCGTGTATTTCCACTACAAAATTATCTTCCTTAGCCTAAAGGCCATATTCGTGGGATGTTAAACAAAGATTTTATTTCACTTTTTTTTCCCCGTTCCTCCACATATTTCGTATATATTTCCTGATTTTGATACCCCTGTGTATTTTCCTTTCTGTTGTCCATTATGTGCATTTTCTCACACTGTTTTCAGTTTGTTACCATTAGGAATTCCATCTTCCACCAATATACGATTGATTCTCGGTTTTCTCCGTGTGATATATCCTGCAACCACAATTATTTCACTTATACTCCACGCTTATCAGCACAACTTTCAGTATCCCCGGTGAGGAAGAAGGGATGCTCCCATAACTCTTCTTTTGCCTAGCAGCTTTTGACGGCTAGGCAAAAGTGATATATGTAGTATTTCAAAATTTCAGGGAGAAATTTCAGGATTAGAATAGAAAAGTAGTACTACGTAAAATATAAAATATTGTGTTGATTAATTAAAATTGTAAATATTACATGTACGCGAACTTAAATTTTGACGTTGTCTATTACAACATTATCTTGTTTAACGACAATAAATTATTCTTATTCTTATTCTTATTAACTTCTGCAAATGAGTGTAATAATAAACCCGAAGAACAGTTTCCATCTCTGACCTTAACCCTCTATTGCAACTGGAACATATAAATGTACTATTTCCGGTTTCAGCGTTGAATTTGCATAATTTGGAAATTACCGTAGTTTCACAACATGGAACGAAACTCACTTAATTTCTTTGGTGTGATCATACGCAGGAACTGTTCTAGATTGTATTTAAAGTTCTGCTAACCCTAAAATAAAACATTGTTATTTTCTTTTGGCGGGGTGCACGATTTTCGACTGATTCTTTCTATAATGGACAGAATTTAGAGAACAATGCAGAACAGCCAGTCAGTGGATTATACAAGTTTACCATCTGCATTTAAATTTTGAAAGGTTTTAATCTTTTAGTCGACATTTACTTGTGTTGCAGGCATCTTGGATCAGTGCCGTCAAAAGTTGCTAGGCAAAAGAAGAGTTATGGGAGCATCCCTTCTAGTCTTTCCTCACCGGGGATCCTAAAAGTTGTGCTGATAAGCGTGGAGTGAAATAAGAAATCATGAATTCCAATTCTAAGTTGCAGTTACTTGAGAGATCTTGGCAACATAGGAAAGTGGAAAATAAATTAAATCTTTAATTTAACACCCCACGATTTTGCCCTTTAGGCGAAAAGAGACGGATGATTACTAGAAGTGAATGACTATATGAGAGAATTGTTGGAATAAGAGTGTGGGATGAAGCGGGAAAACTTCGGGAAAACCCCACGATGTTGTCCACCAGAAACTCACACGACCTGGAATTATCCAGGGAACTCTCCAACTGTAGCTGAGTGCTCTACCATTGAACCCCCTCTCCGTAGGAAGATGGAGTCAGGTGTTTTAAATTATGGATTTTCGTGGCTGTGTCACATTTTCCTTTAAATTTCTCATCTGCTTTGAATATAATTACAGATTATAAATAGAAGTTTTGTAGTTTCAATTGACAATAAATAACTCACCAAAAAGCTGCCGTGACATCACACGGGACCCCAAAGGCCCCAAGCAGGTTGTGGCAGACAAAAGAGGAACGTATAAGATTAGACTTTGTTCGTCATATTACATCATGCATCAGATTATCTGCAATGAAAGACAGAGGAACAGGTGTTAAAACATAATAATAAGTTACATAATTTAACCGTTAATAATATGTTGCAAAAGATAAGTTGAGTGTTGTATATTAAATTTATAATAAACACAAGCTTTGCTTTGTAGGAGTACTTTCTCCGAACTTAGTTTATTGATTTATTTTGGAAAGTACAGGGTGAAGAAAATAAAAGTGGCCCGGACGAGTGTATACGATTGGACGAGAATGTATGCATGGAACCATACCACGTGTACACACACACACACCACCAATTCAGACCTGCGGTTATTTCTAGCAGGATGGAGCAACTGTCCATCGGCCCGCCGAACCATGGGTGACATTTACACAATCTTTACTCCGAATAGATTTAGGATTTAGATTTCTGGGCTTTCGGCATCTAAGGTCATTTAGTCCGTCACGTTTGAGGGATGACGTCCCTCGGCGAGCACACTATCCGGGGAAAGGGAAGGAAGAAAGAATTGGGGAAGGAAGGAAGCGGCCTGTGACCTATAAGTTTGTCGGGGGTGAATGAGGAAAACCCAGGAAAACTTCATTCAGGGTGGCTGACCTGAAAAAGCGGGTTACACTTCGACCGAGTGCCCCCACCGGGAATCGAACCCGGGACCGCTCCCATCGAAGGCAAGAGCGTTAGCGACTATCACTCCGAACAGAGTTGTCAGCAGAGGTCAGTCTGGTTTCGGCCCTAGCTGGCCACCCCGATCACTTGATCTGTCCGTGTGCGATTACTTTTTGTGAGGCAACCTCAAATCTAAGGTGTATCGCAACAATCCATATAGTCTTTAAGAACTGGAGCAGAACATTTTTGATGAAATTGTAGCGCTCCAGCCCAGCTTCGATCTGCCTTCTGCAACTTGCTCACTAGGGCCCAAAAGTGCCTAGAGATGAACGGAGGTCATTTTCAACATCTGCTATAAGCAGGTTTGCGCGAAGTATTTCCTTTCCTTTGCTATGTTTCTTTGTACCCTGGAATTTTGTTCACCGAGCCACTTTTATTTGCACCACCGTCTATTTTCTTTTTCTCTTTGAAGCGAATGCAAATGTTAAAGAACTCTCTCCTCGCTCCCACCTTGTGCAGATATTTCAAAATCCAAGAGTACTGTCGTAATTGATCCGGCTTATAACATGCTGTAAGTGATGATAGGCCGGTTTCTGTGTATCTGATATTGTTAAGTAATAGTTTTCAGATTATTTAGTTTAGTTCAAATGATATTAGTTATCGAAGCTGGAAACTCAAAAGTCACCAATTAATGCATTGCATAGTATTTTGTACGCACTAGTACATTGTGCGGTAAAATTGCAACAGTAAACCTAGAATAGGAAATACTATAACTTATAATAAATGTGAAAAAGTGAAATGGGGGCTTATTTAAACTATAAAGTGTCTTCAATGTTCCAGGCTTTGTGAAACCAAACCGATGGAATCTCTGGTTTTTTCCTCGGACCTTTCAACGAGGGTGAAATGCCGTGAGAAGTTGCTTTTCGTCCACCCACAGGAAGTTATCTTTCGAAACAAAACAATAACAAATGAAGATCTGTAGGATCTCCTTTTACCTTTCCTTTCCTCTCCTTCAATTTATTGAATTCCATCCGGCATCATCTCTACTCGGAGATGATCCCAATCTTTTTTCAAACTCAGATTTTTAAGCTTTGAGTATCAATGACCGTGCTAGTATCAGAAAACTTCGTGTTTTTATACGCTTTGTTTTTCTAGCATGATGTTTCCCATTTACAATTCCATCAAATTATATTACTCTTTCGGCCTTTTATCTTCTGTATATATCCAATCTTATTATATTCATAGTGATGGCCATGTGACAGCCCGCGAGCCGGATCAAATCTGCAAACAAAAGTGCAACAATGATGATTTGTTCCTTTTTTACTTTATGTGTAACTGAAAGAGTATGCCTCGATATCAGACATCAAAATATTCTTGACTTTCAACTGTCAAAATACAGAGTGTCCACAAAGTACTGCTGCCGTTAAAAAGAAACTCGTAAACTATATGAGGTAGAAATATGCTGTTTTAGCAATATGTTCAACATCTCTTAAAAATTATGTTACCAACTACAGCACTTCTATATGTGCCCCTATAGTTGCCCTTAGAATGTCAAGAGAATATTTTAGCTCCATTCATACATGCTGCAACATAGCAGCATCAACGTTTTCGAGAACCGCAGCAATCTGTGTATGAAGTGCGGCAAGATCTGTAACGGGATTTCGTAGACGCGATCCTTGGAGTATATTCAAAGGAAAATATCCAAGGGAGTGATATTAGCGGAGCGCGGGGCCCAGAGGATTAGTCCATCACGGCCAGTTCATCTCTAAGGGAATGGCGATTCAAAAGTTTCATAACATCTAGAGGCCAATGAAGAGACCGTCGTGTTGGAAGATTATGTTTGGCTGCAGTTCCAACACCTGAGGGAGTAGATACTCATGAAGCATATCGTAGTTAGTCGCCCTTGTAACCGTGTTCTCAGCAAAGAAAAATGGACCGATTACTCTATCAGGCATCAAAGCACACCAAACGTTAAGTTTTGGGCTAGCACGAACATGTTCTCGAATAACATGCAGATGTTCAGAACCATATATCTGGACGTTATGGCGGTCAACATGTTCAGAAACGAAAAACGTGGCTTCATAAGAGAACATCACGATCTGCAGGTACTCATTGTTGTGTTTGATTGAGTTCAACAAGGAAGCAGCAAATGCAGCACACTGAAGAAGGTCATTTCGCGCCAAAGCTTGCGTAAGTTGCATCGTATAAACATGAAGATGTAATCGCTTATGGAGGACCTTATGAATTATTGATTTTGGTACATGCAATCCCCGTGACGCACGACGATCCGACTTCTGTGGGTTACGTTGAAATGCAACTTGCACGTTGTCCACAATTGCTAGCTCTATCTCTGGTGTCCAATCTGTGGCATGGTCATTGCGTTATTACCTGTCTCTAAAAATTTCATTCTTCATCTAATTATGGATGCTTTTATGGGAAATTTTTTCCGTACTGCCGGCGAAATTTTCGCTGAACAGTTACTGGTGATTTCCTAGACACATTGGGCCTTCTCCTGTGCTGTTGTCATTGTCATTCAAATCACAATATGCAAAGAACGGAAAGGAAACTTTGAGATATGTGTAGAAAACGTTGCAGACACAACTTAATACGTGCATAAAACTTTGAGAAATGTAGAATACGCTTTAAAAATAAAAATAAAAATAATAATAATAATAATAATAATAATAATAATAATAATAATAAGCATGTCTACCCAATATCGAGTAGGCGCTATAGTCATTGTAATGGAAGCAAGACTTTGTGGACACGGTGTATTTACTTTAACCTTTTCGTTACGAAACCCATTCTGAAAAGAAAGGCCGTTGGTACCGGGCCAATTGTTAGAAAAATACCGTTTTCATATAGTTATTTTGAAATTTGTAGCTCCTGTAGCTAATTGTCCCAGAAACATGAAAGAAGTAGAATACTGAGAATAGTACAAGGATTTAGAAAATGATGACATACGCACGTTTAGCGAATCATCGCTTCGGGAGGGGAAAAGGAGCAGAACTTTTGTTCGCGATTAAATTAACATTCTTCATATAGCGATGTGAAGCAATTTCAGCTAGAATATCTTCATTTTATGGCATTTTAAAAGGAAGTAACAGACATGCTCATCTAATGTTAGATTTTTTTTTTCTTTCTTATAGCAAGGTTGTACTGTTGATATCGAAAGAATATACCTGTTCTTTACGCAAGTATTATTATTACATCTCTTTGCGTCAAAGGAATTCTCTCAAAAGATTTTCCCCTTTCACTGTATCCCCCTCCGGCAGTCGTTGCAATATATCACTCATTAGAGCATTTGTCGCGAGATCGCTTAAGATGAAATTACAACTTTTTGAAAATAGGCATATTTTGGAAATATACTTTCGTTGATGTTCAAAACTCTTTCGACATGTCCAAGATTTATCGTGAATAATTTTTCTTGAAAGCACTTGGTTTAATTAGGTTTGCTTAAAAAAAAAACAAGAAGTATAGATGCTAGTTCAATAGAATTCTCCTGATTCTCGTGGGGGGAAGGGGGAGGTGGCTAGCCAATCAAAGGAGATCACTGTAATGTGTTTGAATGCGTAGTTATTATTAAACTAACTAACTAACTCTATGGCCTATGGAACCCGGAGGTTCAGTGCCGCGTTCACAAAAGCTCTCCACTGACTTCTATTCTTAGCTAATTGGATCCAGTTTCTACTTTGTATTCCTATCTCTGCGAGATCCATCTTAATATTATCCTCCCATCTGCGCCTAGGTCTTCCTAATGGTCGTTTTCCTATGGGTCTACCAGTCAAGACTTTGAAAGCGTTTCTACTTTCTCCCATTCTAGCTACATGACCTGCCCACCTAAGCCTCCTAGACTTGACGACCCTAACAATGTTGGGTAAACCGTATAAACTATGTAGTTCCTCGTTATGAAGCTTCCGCCATTCCCCATTCTCGTTCCTCTTGGGTCGGAATATTCTTCTCAGGATCCTGTTCTCAAATACTTTCAGCCTATGTTCTTCCCTCAGAGTAAGCGACCATGTTTCGCAACCATACAGAACAACAGGCATGATTATCGTTTTATATATTTTAAGCTTCAAATTCCTCGACAGAATTCGCGACGACAAGAGATTTTGAACCGAATAGTAACACGAATTCCCTGCTTTTAGTCGACATTTAATTTCTTTGTGAATATGATTTTCGTCTGTTAATATTGATCCTAAATATTTGAAACTCTGCACTTTATCAAAAGTATTATTTAATATTTTAACGCCTCCACAATTTGCCGTATTACGGTCCCGACGCACTTCCATGTATTTAGTTTTCTCTGCATTTACTTCTAAACCCATGTCCCTGCAAGCGTTTAATAATATCTCTGCATTTATTTCTACTGTTCTCCTATCATCCCCTATTAAATTTACATCATCAGCATATGCCATAACCTGGTGAATGCCGTTCAACTCTAGGCCCTGGTTGCTATCTTTGATTTTCCTTATGGCGTATTCCAGCACAAAGTTAAATAATAATGGCGACAACGCATCTCCTTGTTTCAGGTCATTTTCGACGTGAAAGCTCGTGGACAAAAATTTTCCTACCCGGACTTTACTTTGGGATTCACTTAAACATATCTTAATTAATCTAATTAGCTTTCTCGGTATTCCAAGCTCTGTAAGAACGTTGTATAATGTTTCTCTCCTAACCGAGTCGTACGCCTTTCTAAAATCAATAAATAGTTGATGTACCGGGGTATTGTATTCCCACTTCTTTTCGAGTATTTGGCGAATGGTAAATATTTGGTCGATAGTTGATCGATTTCGTCTAAATCCGCACTGATAATCTCCAATAATTTCATCTGCGTATGGGGTATGGGGTCAATCTTGCTAACAGAATATTTGAAAGGATTTTATAGGATGGTGACAGAAGAGAAATGCCTCGATAATTATTACAGTCAGTTTTGTCGCCTTTCTTGTGAATTGGAACAATGATTGACTCTTTCCACTCTTGTGGCAATTCTTCCTTGTTCCAGATAAGGAGAATGAGTTTGTGTATCTTGTTCCACAATTTTTCGCCTCCAGCTAAAATTAACTCAGCCGGAATTTCATCTACACCCGGAGATTTGTGTTTCTTTAATTTCTTTATAGCGGCTTCCACTTCTATTCGATTGGGTTCTGGAATATACGGTTCTGCGGTGTGTATCTCCTTTTCTCCACGCACATTAGTTTTTGGCTGCGTGTTCAGCAAATCGTCAAAGAAATCTTTCCATCTATTTAAGAGGCTATCCGTATCAGTGAGAACTGTTCCATCAGATTTCTTTAATATATAAGCACGAGGTTGATAGCCTTTCTTAAATTCGCTGATCACTTTATACATGTCCCGAATATTTTTATTTTTACTATTATCTTCAAGTTCCTTAATTTTAGCTTTCAAAAAATCCCGTTTCTTTGTTCTAAAAGTTTTGGAAGTTTCCCGCCTGATATCTGCGAAATTTTGTGTAGTTATTTCATTCGGATTTTGTAGCCACCGTAATTTTGCCTGTTTTCTCTTCTCTACTAGTTTAATGCATTCTTGGTCGAACCATGGTTTGTTCCTACGTATTTCCGCGTGTCCCAGTTTTTCTATTGCTGAACTTTTAATGCTATCTCTAATTTCAATCCAAGTATCCTCAACACTAGTGCACTCCGAGTCTTCTAAAACCGAGAATCTATTCGAAACTTCAATCTGGTATTCCTCTCTTACCTGGCTCTCTTCTAATTTCTTTAAATTAAATCTCTCCGTTTTCAAACATTGAATATTACCTTTATTTAACGATAATCTCTCCCGTATTATCGCTGCTACCAGGTAGTGATCAGTGTCACAATCAGCCCCTCTAAACGACCGGACGTCAATTATGCTAGATTGTCTTCTTCTATCTACTAAAACGTGATCAATTTGATTATGTGTTTTTCCGTCTGGTGATGTCCAAGTGTATTTATGAACGTCGCGATGTGGGAATTTTGTACTTTTCACGATTAGGTTTTTGGATGTTGCAAAGTTCACGAGTCTAACACCGTTGTCATTACTTTCCTTATGCAAACTTTCGTTCCCTATAATCGGTTTGAAAATATCCTCTCGTCCTACCTTCGCATTGAAATCCCCTAATAGAATCTTCATATGGTATCGCGGGAGTTGGTCAAATATCCGTTCCACTTCTTCGTAAAAACTATCTTTTATATCGTCACCCTTATCTTCAGTTGGAGCATGTACATTTAAAACAATAATATCACACCACCGTCCCTTAAGAGTAATAAAAGAAAGTCTGTCAGTAACAAATTCAACCCGTTTAACTGCTGGTAATATTCGTTTGTGAACGAAAAACCCTGTTCCTAACTGGTGATTTTTATTTCCTTCCCCGTAGTTATTATGGTGTATCGAAAATTTTAAACGATTATCCAGTTCATTTGGTGATGCGCTAAAGTTTGACATAGAATTCTAACATGATTCAACAACAGTATGTGGCAACTGACTCAATTATACTCGATCCCCTTGGAAATTGAAATTTAAAAATAAAATAAAATAACTCTTCTTTTCGTCAGTTCTTGGTACGTTGCCGCCTGGAAGGGAACTGGATGAGATATTTCTTCTCTAGTAGAGTAAAGCGGGGCAAAAGGTCGCACTTAATGTTCAGCATGCTATTGTTGCTATACCAAAAACAATATTGAGATGATCCATAATTGTTATTTTTTCTCGAAAGCCATGTGAAATGAATCTTTTTATAAAGCATATATAAATATGATAAATTAATATATTGTTATGTTTTCTTCGTTAATTATTTTGAACTTCTGTGTATAAAAATTCTGTAGTTACATTTTACTGATTATTACACTGTATTTCATATAAACATAAGTGAATAGAAGGAAACATGTAAAATAAATAAAGAAAATTGTTTAAAAAAATGTAAATATGTAATAAAAAAAAATGACAAATGTTATGAACAATTTTATAATAGAACTAAGCAGTGGTTTATAATAAAATGAAATTAAATTATAAAAAAAATAAAAAAAATAAAATAAAATAAAAAAATAAAGAAGTTGAAATAGCGAATCACGGTATAGCAACATTGTCAAATTAAGAGTTGGTAAGTACTCCAAAATAGAGCAGATCTGCTATTTTTGAACACTAAGCATTTTTTAAAAATATATTTTGACGCAGTTGTTATATATATCACAATATCTAGGATCACCAAATTTAAATTTTACATCAAAAAAATCATCTAGAAGGTAGAAAAATTTAAATATTGAATGTACACTCACCATACAGCGTCCTTTTCGTAGAAAAATTCGGGCAGTTATATTGATATGGAAATTGAGGTATTGAAAGTATTGTTGCGTTCATTTATTTTGGTCTGTAATTGTTGATGTTTTTAAATAAATTGGAGAACTTTGCTGAATTAAAAGTCTAAATCATTCTTGCATTTTTAAATCAGAAAATTGCTTTTAGGCACTCACCGGTGAAACTTTAGGGTACATATTTTAAAAATAAGTAATAAACTAATGCTTTGAAACTTTTACCACTACTTTTGCTCAAATAAGATTTTATTCCTCCAGCATTGTAGACTTTCCGTAGCTGGAATAATTCTATTCGTTGTCTTTTTACCGAAAGTGTTGTTTACCATCTTCTGTAAAAGTAACTTTAAGTAGATTAGTAATTTGTGATTTTTTGGTTTTAAAAATAGTACAAGTTACACCCTAATTTGGAAAGACAAAAATAAAAATTAATCTCAATATTTCCCGTCAAAATAATTAAACTAAAAGAAACATTCAATCAAAAACAAAGTTAATAATGATGGACCCATGCTCATAACCTTACAAAGTAAGGAAAATCTGAAAGCAGATGTAACGCAAACGCATATAACGCGTTATGCGTTATATGTGTGAAAGATATAACGCATTAATAACACTACTAAAGAACGTCGTAATAAACAGGAAACATATCAAGTCTTGCAGAAAACGAAAACTCTAATTCCAAGACAGTTACGTTTATTAACACTTTTTTTTTTTTTTTTTTTTTTTTTTTGCTCAGATCGCGCCTTTCAGTTTCGGCACCTGAAAGTTTAACCGAAACAGGGCTATTTGCTTTATTATTTGTTCATCATTCATTTGTTTTTCTATTTGGACAAGGGTGGACAGGGACGAGGGATATATACGTATATATATCCAAATAGCGTATATATACGTACATTACGATTCACAGGTGTTTTTGCTTCTTTAAAGTCATCGCTAAATTTCCAGTTGTGCCTATTCACGTCTAAATACGCCGGAATTTCTGGTATAGTTTTGCTAAACAAGTGTTGGTTGCTATGGACTCAAATAGATGGTGCCGTCTATATATTTGCACACGAGCAGTTCTGGCGCAAAATGTGGCTCCTTTACTGAACGAGCCAAATTGTCACAGTCGATTCTTTTACTTTCTTTCTTTCTTTCTATTTCTTTTCTTTTTCTTTTCTTTTTTTTTTAATCATTTTAAAATGGTTTAACTAAACCACAATCGTTGAAGGGTTTAAAGGAGCATTTCTTGACTCTGCTCCATCATGAACGTACTGATACTGATGTTTTGTGAAGTTTGGCGCGGAATGGCATGTTTGGAAGACGAATCAAGATCTGTCAAGTATATCATGGCCATGACTGATGAGAAAGCAGCAACTGTTAATAATACATATGTTTCGCATAAATTTACGAACGGCATGTTGGCACATAGAATGAACTCTAGAGATCGTATCGCCATCAGTGCATATCGCTGTATACCGTTTTCGTGCCAAATGAGAAAAAGTTTCCAGTGTATATATTTTGTGTTGAAAGATCAGTAGCAAGCTCGAGTGGAGTGGGGCCACTACGTGATTCAAAGATTTGAAAACAGTGCGTTACGATCTGTAGCAAGTAGCGTAACAAGTAAGGAGACCTGAGCTGAGTTTACCAATATTATCCCTAAACGGATAGTTCATTGCCATTTTGGACCCTTCTTAGATGAGAAACTTCCTTGTGAAAGTGAAACCTGTGCGGAGGAGATATAGCCACTTCCTTCAGAAAAGCGGATATGTGGTCATTGTTCTTCTGGAAAATAGAAAGTCTCTTAATATTGATTGATGTGTGACATTTTCCGTTGAAAACTCTCTGAGGGCCACTGAAGATGAGATTCTGGAGTTTTCTCCTGCATGTTGACGACCCTTCGTACATCATTGTGTACAGTCTAATTTCTGAGGAGTCACAAATCCAGTTATTATTTATTTAGTGTTTATTCAGGGTGTTTATCGGTCACGAAAGTCATGAAAAAGTCACGAAATCAAACAACGGTTATGAAAGTCAAGAAATTTAGCGTTTGGGTCACGATTTTTCTTCCATCTGTACAAATATAAGTATAGACTGGAAAATTTTGTTTTATAAAACGTCAAAATTCACCACCAAAAGTCGGCTTTAGACACTACCAAATCGCAAGCAAAGCACGCTTTCTATCTCATGCATGAAAATTTGGCCCAATTCGTACTCAAATTTGCTCTTGAAAATGTTACTAAATTTTATGGTTTGCAAAAGAAAAGGTCACTAAATTTCATTTTAAAATTTTAGTAAACACCCTGTTATTGATCATTTGCCAGAATGTAACTTCATTCCTGATTTTCTTTTTTAAGACGGGTTGGGGGAGCTGACACGACGGTTTGAGATCTAACAGAAGATGTATTGCAGAGTATCAGCAAGAAATTGCGAACGTACAAGAAAAATAAATAAATAAATAAATAAAATTAAAAAAAAATGGTGTGGATTCTTCCAGACCTGGTTTCAAGTTTCCATTCCTAGTTCTTTTAAAAACTATACACAAATTAAATTAGTAACTCTAGTATGTACACTGATGTCCAAAATTATTGTCGCATGTCTATAAATATGTTGTAGGAATATAATTTGATAACGAATTCGCTCGGTATTTTCTTATAATGTTAGTATGTGTATAATCGGCAAAGACATGTATGTGGCAAATTTCGTGTCAAAAGCAGTAAATAAGAACAGTAAAACGAAAATAAAACTTCCTTGTCCATTTAGCAACATTTTGTTTTACTCATTCTAATTTTCGTATTTATAATTCTTTTTCTGTGAAATTTACCACAAATATACATTTCCCGATTATATACATAGTACCAATATTAAAAGTATCCTGCAAAATGATTACCAAATTATATTCTTACAAGAACACAGTTATAGATATTCGACAATCATTTTGGACATGAGTGTACATCAAACCACCATATTTCTGGCAGCTTTAGAAGTAAAAAAATACTTGTTTGACAGTCTTAAAACTCAGATTCGATTCTCTCCCAAGCTTATTATGAGTCATCTTGTATTTTAAAATCATAATATTTATATTATTGTATAAATTAAGACTAAATTATTTTTTATTAACAGAAAGGTTTCAAAGTGACTGATGCAGGAAGAAGGCGGATATGTGGCATTGCCTGCAGTTCTTTGTGGGAATTACGGGAAAAAGGATGCGTGAAATTAGGCGTAAGTATACAAAATATTTCTTCATCAATATGTTAATAGCGCAACATTTCGAGATAATTATCAAAGTAAACACTCTTCATACAAATATGTGTCTGTGTGTTTCTGTATTTGTTATTTATAAGAGTTTTTCTTTATCGTAAATAAGAGTTATGTTTTATTTCAAAACCCTAGAAATTAGATCAAAAATAAGCACTGATCACTGACCCGGAAAGATTATTTCTTCTTGTGATATATGATTTCGACCCTCTCTGGGAACTACCTAAGTAACCCCTTTCTTTCAGGTATTTCTTTTTTTTAATTATACAGTGCAACAAAGGTCACAAAAACTTTTTTTTCGGAAATATGGGCGTTCTCTATGTATTTCAACCTCCTGAATTCGAAAATGATACTAAAAATACCGTATCACCCTCAGTTTTGGCACTAATTGCTTACATTTACAGTTGGTGACATACGAAAATACCATATAAAGCTCAGAAGCGGCGCATCGCTTTCAACTGTTCAATAGTTGCGCCTCTAGCGGCACACAGCGAACTTTCACATTGGAGCTCCTCCGTGGCTAAGCGGTTAGCGTAAGCGCCTTTGGCGTGGGAGACCCGGGTTCGATTCCCGGCGGGAGCTCATGTGGTTCGGATTCCACGTTAATCAGTAGGTCCACGTCTAATATAGCCTCGCTGCTGAAAGGGACGCTAAAGTAAAATCAACTCAACTTTCACATTGGAAATGGCGCTTCTTGTTCGTCATGGAAGTACGTGTTAGTAGTGTACAATGTCTACCCGAGGCCGTGTAAACTCTCCTAACAGTTTTTGTTATGTTTGTGGTGAACTTGTGGTGAAAAAGACCGAAGAAATATTACTGATTTCGTCAAAAAGATCTACCATGCCTGTTTCGGTGTGAAACTAGGCTATATCAACCAACTATGGGCTCCATAGGTCGTCAGTGTTGCATGTGTAGAAGATTTATGACGATGGGCGTCAGGAAAGAAGAAGTCATTACGATTTGGCATCCCTATGATCTGGTGGGAGCAACAGAATCATGCCGACGACTGCTACTTCTGCTCTTGTAAGATTACTGGTTTCAACAAGAAAACCAAAAAGACTATTGAGTATCCGAACAACATTCGCTCAGCGATTCGTCCTGTTCCACATAGCCCGGATATACCTATACCACAGCCTCCGCAGACATTAGATACGGACGATAGTGATGTGATGATATAGATACCTTGCAGGAGACGGATGATACTGAGTTTGAAATAGGCATAGATAAGAGCCCTATTCTGTTTACTCAGATCTAAATGATTTAGTCCGTGATCTGGGATTGACAAAGGACAAAGCAGAGCTCCTAGGGTCAAGACTGCGTGAAAGACATTTGTTAGCATCCGGTACGTCCGTTACATTTTACAGACAAAGGGACTTGATATTCCCACAATATTTTGCTCAAAAGGACTTGTTAGTGTACTGCAGTGATGTACAAGGTTTGATGGGTCAGTTGACAATTCCGTACACGCCAGATGACTGGAAACTGTTTATTAACTCATCTAAAAGAAGCCTGAAGGCAGTTTTGCTGCACAATGGTTCCATATTTATGCCTCAATACCTGTCGGCCATTCTGTGCAGCTGAAGGAAACATATGATAACATGAAGGTGCTTCTTACTACCATACATTATGATCATAATTGGATGGTGTCTGGTGATTTGAAAGTGTTGGGTATGCTTCTAAGACAACAATCAGGATATACAAAGCTCCGTTGTTTCATCTGTGAATGGGACAGTCGGGCTTGTGACAAGCATTGGGAACAAAAACAGTTGCTCCAAAGGTTGGAATTGGTTCCACGGGACAAAAATATCAAGTGTGACCTCTAGTGGAAAGAGACAGAATACTCTTACTACCTCTGCACATCAAATTAGGCATAATGAAGCAGTTCGTCAAGGCATTACCTAACTATGTGGTAACTATTTCAAATATCTATGTAACAAGTTCCCCAATCTGTGAGATGCTAAGTTGATGCCGTGGAACGAGAAGCGTGGACTGCCTTTAAGTGTATGGCTCAAAACTTCCTGGGAAACAATCGCAGCCCAGATTATATCGACATAGTTGAGAACATGCTGACGAAATTCAAAATGCTGGGATGTTCAATGAATTTGAAGTTACATTTTTTACATTCTCATCTTGACTTTTCCCCTCCAAATCTCTATGCTGTAAGTGAGGAACACGGTGAAAGATTCCATCAGCATATCAAGGACATGGAATGACGATACCAGGCAGGGTGGATTGCTTTAAATCAGTCTGATTTAAATCACGATTTTAATCAAGATTTAAATCACTTGATTTTTTAAATAAAAATCGTTGATTTAAATCAAATTCCGAAATGAATTAATTTAAAGTGAAAGTAAGAAAAATTCCGTTTCTCTTCTGTTATTCCGATTATGGAAGATAATAATCATAATACAGTGAGACTCAAATGTATGTAAGCACAGCATGAAACGAGTATCATGTGGGAACTATCAGGGAAAATCCCGTTTGAACGGGTTACGGGTGAACCCTGCTTTCTTCTCTTTGTAACACAGGGTTTTAAAATTTCTGTTCCAACGGGGAAATCACCATGGACATTTAAGATGAAAGCCCTTTTGTGTTCATGTCTATTTGTTTGTTTCCAGATAATAGGGGCGTATTTAGAGGGTTCGATCCCCTCTCCGAAAAAAAAAAAAATAGATTTTAAAATTTTGGGCGAAATTTATGTACTAAATACATAGAAGTTCCTCGGGATCGTAATACGACAAATTTTGAATGCGTTAAAATATCGAATAATACTTTTGATAAAGTGGATACTTGACCCCATTGCAGAACATGCCGAGATCTGCGATGTGATTGCAGAAAATTTGCCGTGTCTGTGCAGGAAAAATTGTAAGAGGAAATAAAATAGCCAACAGAAAAGTATAAAAACGTGCCTGCTATGTATAGATGTCTTAAATGCACGGACAACTCGCATTTGAACTGTTTTTCACGTCACATAAAGCATATTTTTAACAATCACAAGTTTCTTCTTCTGGAACTGATCATCTTGATTTTTTTTTTTTTATTTTGGAATTCCTTCAGGGAATTCATGTTATTATTCAGTTCAAAATCTCGTATCATCGCGAATTGTGTCGAGGAATTTGAAGCTTTAAAATATATAAAACGATAATTATGCCTGTTGTGCTGTATGGTTGTGAAACATGGTCGCTTGGTCGCTTACGCTGAGGGAAGAACGCAGACTGAAAGTATTTGAGAATAAAATCCTGAAATGAATATTCGGAACCAAAAGGAACGGAAATGAGAAATGGCGAAAACTTCATGATGAGAAACTGCATAATTTATACCATTCACCAAACATTGTTAGGGTCATCAAATCTTGGAGGTTCAGGTGGGCAGGACTGTAGCGAGAATGGAAGAAAGTAGGAACGCTTTCAAAGTTTTAACTGGAAGTCCAATCGGAAAACGACCATTAGGAAGACCTAGTCGCACATGGGAGGGCAATATTAAAATGGATCTCGCAGAAATAAGAACATAAAATAGAAACTGGATTCAGTTGACTAAGGATAGAAGTCAGGAGAGCTTTTGTGAACATGGCATTGAACCTCCGGGTTCCATAGGTCATAGAGTGAGTTAGTTAATTTTAGGCGAAATTTATGTACTTTATATGTATTTCGTACCGCTAGCTAGTTCCAATTGTTTAAAAATATGCCCCTGCCAAATATCAGTAACTTTCGTGAAAAGAAAAGTGTCATGTTGATATACATTGCTGTACTTTTTCCTTAATGCTTAAGAAACATTGTTTGGGATTGAAATAGGTTAACCATTGGGATTTAATTCAAAATTGAAACCCAATACTTTCACTTAAATGACATAATTAACATTTAATACTAATTCCTAATGTTTTTTCTCCAGTTCGCGACTTGTATCATACGAAGAAAAAGATTTGATTTAAATCAGAAAAATCTATTTAAATCAAAAAAATCAACAAAAATGATTTTTTTGAAAAAAATCATGATTTTTTCCACCCTGATACCAGGGCACTTGGGATGTTCGGATGGTGGGCGGCTACGTCTGGATGCTTCACCGTGAGTACCCGGAAATGCCACATAAGAGGAAAAGGAGGGGCCACTCCATAACTACTAAGAAAGCACGGAATGAATAAGCTTAATGCATGTTTTGTACCATATTTTCTGTATGCATCTGTTCACTGTGTGCATATTTCAATATTTTGTTGTTTTAAACTTATATTCTACTTCAGCATGATTCGTGATCCATATATATATATATATATATATATATATATATATTAATACTTCAATATGTGTTATCAATATTGGCAAAATATACGATTTGTGTCAAAAACAGTGGGGATGTTTTGAGTGTTATTTTCGAATTCAGGAGGTCGAAATAGTTATTCATCCTCATGTCGACGTCTTCTTGAAACATCAGAACAGAATTTACCGAAAAAACAGTAAATTTTTAGTGTTGCTTTCGGATCCTCACATATCTTAACTTATGAACATTTATTCTTGAAAATTGAATTTTTAGCCACGTATATGGTACAGAAAAACTATTTTTGGATCAAAAGATCCAAGATATTTCAATCAAAAATTTTCTTGTAGGCCTTATATCTGGAGAACAACATATAGTGTAGCCAAACCCAAACTATCATTTAACTCAGTCTGATGTGCTTATTCCGTATAAAATACGAAAACTCGATTTAGGGGCCGTTCAAAAATTTTGTGTTCCCTGAAGCAAAAACTAATTAGTGGCCAAGATCGCAATCTTCTCATGCATATTTTGAATCATTCCTAAAATTCTTGGTCAACATCGCAGTCTTTTGATTCTCTCTCTCTCTCTCTCTCTTTTTTTTTTTTTTTTTTTTGATCATTCTAAAATCCTAGTTATAGAAGATGCCACTAATATACATAAGAAACTATAAGACACAAAGAGTGAAAAAGTTACTGACTGTACCGAGACTCGAACTCGGGACCTCCGGCATACCGTGCCGATGGAGAGAGTGAGTGGCTGTTCTGGGAAGCGTAAACGCATCGGCACGGTATGCCCAAGGTCCTGGATTCGACTTTCGGTCCAGTCAGTAACTTTTTCACTATTTGTCTGTTGTAGAATTCACATCTACAGAGGATCTGGTGTATGTAAAAAGTCAGTTGTTTCCTCTTTCATTAATATATACATGAGAAACTTTAAGTTCTTCCAACACAATGGCGCATAGAATGTCTTACCATATTTGCGCGAATATAGGCCGCACTTTTTTCTCCTAAATTTTGGCTTGAAAAATCATGGTGCGGTCTATAATCGAGATTTCCCCCCTCAGATCATAAATCGTCAATTTAAAAATGACACGTACACGTATCTTGTGGGTTGAAATTAATACCATTACAAGGTACTGCAGTTACTTTTCTAAACCATCAAAGTCTTAAGATGAAAATAGCAGAAAAGCATATTTTGTTCGTAAAAACTGCCATCTTCATTGGGTACCGGTAACACCTTACACTGGTACGAAAAGCACTTGTACACTTAATACTTGTTATACAGTATATATAATATATATGGAATATTTATATACAGTAGCTGTTATTGAAAAGAGAAAAGCAACTTTGCTGAAATGGCACAGTAAAACTGTGTCAGCTTGTTTGTACCCACCCAAATCACGCACAATTACTTCCCACCATTTCAGCATCAGCAGCGTCTGATTCCTCACTCTCGCTAGACGATCCAGAATGCTGCTCAGAGTCACTATCATAAAGAAGGTCATCTTCATGAGTGAGCTTTAGTTATACGAGAGTTAAAGAAGGGGAGGGAGAGAGATACATCTCAAAGTACTGTCTAATTGAAATTTCTCGTAAATTTAGTACTGCGGCCTATATTCGAGATTTACTTTTTTTTTTTTTTTATAATCGCGTGTCAAAAGTTTAGGTGCGGCCTCATTCGCGCAAATACGGTATTTACATAAGAAAACATTTTCCCACCTATTTACACTCAGCTTGCTAAAAAGATATAGAGAAGTCTTCTTTGTGTAATTTTATTATTCTCAAATACAAACAGCTAACAATTACTTAAAGAAAGTAAAGAACACTTGCTAATGAGCGCTATGTAAGAAGAAATAATTATTATTGGATACGAGGTTAGTGCTTGTTGTTTATTAACGTAAAGAACACTTATTTTTATTTATACTCCATGTTCCATGAGATGCCATGTATTTGTAATATCATGAATAATCATCTGTAGTATTTCGACATATTACTGAGCCTCTTCTTCAGGCAGCGAATGATGTTGAATTTTATACTTCTTTTTCTGTTTATTTATTTATTTTTCCTTACATTTTGTAATCGTTGAAAATCTTTAGAAGTGTAGGCTTATGCTCTGCATCGAACTTGTGAAAAAACTTATTAACTTGAGAAATAAATCAACATAAAGAACTATAGAATAGGGTTACAAATTCCTAGCTAAGTATCTTAGCTTATAAATACAAATTACAGTAAATTTTTTTACTTGAAATTTCTGGGTCGTATATTCATTGTCTTGTATCCATCTCAAGTTCTATGAGTGATTGTGCAATTGTGTTCTAGCCACGCGATCTTTCTGTTTCAGATACCTCTGGAAGCTGTAAATGAAGTGTCTCTTCTACTGCAGGATGGAACCGAGGTGGAAGACGAAGAGTATTTTCAAACAGTACCTGCTCAAACACTATTTATTTTCCAGGGACCAGGTGAACATGCAGTGACAGGTACGATATCCTTTAAATATACATTATGCATATTATTATGTATAGTAGTAGTGTAGAAAGGATCAAAGTAAAAATAATAATAATAAAATAAAAAATAAATAAAATAAAATAAAAAGTAAATAAATAAGAATGTGTAGAATTATATAATGCATTTTTTTTGTTTGTTTAAAGATGGAAATATATTTTCTAATTTGGCAATAAACTAACTAAAGGGTCTTGACATTGCAAAACCACACTCAGGAATTCTATCATTGTACTTACAGATTTCTGAAGCTTTAGACTCTTCCCTGGAGTCTTGGTCACGGAGGTTAAAAACAGAATGAAAAGGAATAGAAATATCAAATGAGTAAATAGGAACGGACTTACGAAGGGAAGAGCTGTATTGTAGAAAAAAAAGTTCCGATAAACCTGAAACCGACATAAAGGATAAAAAATGGATTGTATTACCTAGTTTTTCCAGATTAACAACTCCATTAAATAGATTATACACAATACAGCCCCCCCCCCCCGAATAAAAAAAAACTTTAGAAAAGAACATCACCCAATTTAAAAGGTATTACACGGATCCCAATGAAAAATCGGGTATTTACAAAATAAAATGCAGTTGCCAAGACAGTTATATAAACAAAACGAAAAGAAATTTAAAAGTCCGAGTAAAGGAACACATTGGAGATTCAAAAGCAGAAAATCCGGTGTAAAGTTTATCAAAATATTTAAAAAAAAAACGCAACACAGGGTGGAAGATTCAAAAATTTTATTTGGAGCTAGGAATGAAGTAGAGATACTGGATTTTGAAAATTTATGTATTCATTTTGAAAAAAACAAAATATAAATCTAGATAAGGGATGGTTCAGCGACGAATGGTAGGCGATAATTACAAAATTTTCACAGCATTGGCATGGCAATAAAAATAACAACATAAGTTGGTAACCTTCTACCAAGGAACAGAAAAGGCGCGCAAACTGACACCGCCATATTTGAGTTTGTTTCACTTCATTAGAAAGTCGCTGACACACTGAACAACGTGTGTTTTGTACAAGACAGCTCTTCTCTTGGTAAGTTCATTCCTTTTTATTCCTTGGTGTTTCTATTCTTTTTCTTCCTGTTTCTAATCTCCGTGACCAAGACTCCAGAGGAGAGTCGAAAGCTTGGAACTATACAGATTACAGAAATCTGCAAGTAGAATGATAGAGGGACTTGGCCTAAATAGCATAATTGCGGATCCTTGAACGAAATATATAATTTCTTTTTTACAAGTTTAAAGGGAGTTGTATGTCTTTTGTAATCATTAAGATTTTTTTTTTTTAAATTAACACTAGGATTAAACACTAATCTATAACGTGCCGTGGAAATCGTAGAAGGATTGTTTTATTACTAGTATGATTTCGACAACCAAATCTGTTGCTTTTAACAGAAGTGAAGAGCATCGGTTTTACGTACAATTATTCTTCACAATTTCTTCAGCTTCAATCAAGGAATTCAACATATTCGTAAAAAGTCTGGAAAAGTTAGAGAATTTCCTGAAAAGCAGGAAAAATCATTGAATGTTAAGTATGAATTTTATTTTTCAGATTTTTTTCTTTTTATTTAAAGACACATATTTCAGTCAAAAGTTTTCTTGTAGGCCTTACATCTGGAGAACTTCATATAGTGTAGCCAAACCCAAACTATCAGTTAATTCAGTATAATGTGCTTATTTCTTAAAAAATACGAAAACTCGATTTAGGGGCTGTTCAGAAATATTGTGGTCTGTGATCCAAAAACTAATTATTGGCCAAAATCGCAATCTTTTGATCCATTTTTAGGTTTTCTATTTTTTTAAATTTGCCTTGCCTTGCCATTTAGTAGGATATATTTTATAAAATAAATTAGTTTGTTCGGCAAAACTTATCTACCTACATACACACACAGGGGGCGCGGCGGCTCAGTGGTAGAGCGTTCACCTCCGGTGCTTGGGGTCCCTGGTTCGATCCCAGCTCGCGTCGTGTGGACTTTATAGTGGACAAACACCGTGCTCGTGGGTTTCCTCGGGGTTCTCCCGTTTCCTCCCACTTCTTATTTTACCATTTCACTCATCTTTCATCATCATCGTCTCCTTTGGCCTAACCGGCGTAACCGCGGGACGTAAAACTTAAAGATTTCATTTTTTACACACACACTTACACATTACATCCGTGTATGTTCATAGTAGATGAGGAACTCCCTGATCGGGAAAAATATAGTTACTTTTTTTTACATTATATATAAACGTCTATTTTTAAGTCATGACTTTGAAAACATGGAAAAGTCAGAGAATTCATGCACGTCAAATTAATGAGAATCCTGAAATAGCTTCAGTCAAAAACACAAACCAATGATTTTTTAAAAGTTGTGCAGCTAATTCATTTTTCACATTTGTATATGGGTAGATTTGTATTAGTTGATGTGATTTTTTTATGGGTTAAACAAGAAAAAGAAAGCAACTCAAGTGAAACATTTTCAGTTGTATGAAACATCGTAAAATAACATCGTAGTTAGTTAGGTAGGTAGGTAGTTTTTTTTCTTACATTCGGTGACAAAAATGACTTCAGTAGGTAAAGGTAAGAAGAAGAAAATACGAGGAAGAGTCCGAAAATAAGTTTCTCCTCTCGTTTTCCCCAGGAAAGTGAAGAGCAATGGGGGGAAACAAGACAGCGATTGCACTCGCAATACACCCAATCAGAAGTGGCTATCGTTTGCCCGCGGACCTGTAGATGGCGCTCTGCGCAAAGCGAAGACGCGTCGTTCAGTCTGTGCCTGGTAGTTATGGAGAGAAGACGCGTTTTGACGTCGTGATCAAAGGAGGAAGTGCGAGCGGTTGTCCGCTATGAATGAGCATGTGGTGTATCGGGAGTAGAAACCCGTAACTGCCTATTATTCTGTTGTTGAATGACAATCTAAGATTACACCCAGCGACGGCAACGCAAAACCATATTTTGCAGCTCTTGGGTGGGAGCGCCTTGCACATCCACCATATAGTCCTGATCTCGCACCCACTGACTTCCATCTGTTTCCGGCTTTGAAGAAATTCTTTTCTCCCTTTCAGCTGAGACGGTAGATCTAGATGGGATTGTTAGCTCCAGGAAGTACTCAAAACATCTATACCAACTCACCTCTCTTAATATCGAAACATATGTGACCCTATTATGCATTTGGAAACAGTGTTAATGTTGATCAGGAAGTAAGGAACGAAAAAAGCAAAGTTATTTTTCTTAGTTTTTAACACTTGTATTACGAATCCGATCGTTGTTATGGCAACTTACAGAATAATGAATAATACAAACCTTATAGGAAAATTCATGTTCTACAAGAATGAGGTCAAGTGAAGAGTTTCACTCTAATGTATGTTCTGACAACACAGGTGAAAGGAAAGGAGTACAAGCCGGATGGAAATATTAAATCATTCATATTGCAGTAAGAAATCAAAATGGCTTAGACTGGAATTAGTACGTTATTACCAGAGCTCTAGCCCATTCTAAAAGCTTCAAAATATTAAGCAAAAATTTACAACGCAATTTATAATAGTAGTTAACTATTAACCAAACAAAAGTATTTTTGAATGATTATTTTAATCGGATATTCGAGGAAGGAACTCCATCCTCGATATAATTACTTTGATTTATTATAAACTTTTGTCTGTCTTGCAGGAATCGATGTACTTGTAAACGCATTCAAGAAAGTGAATGCACCTTATTTGAAGTGCGGAAACGACGTAAGGGAATTTATAAATGATGAAACAATATTATCTAGATTGCGTGCTTATTTATTGCAATTGGATATTACTAGAAACAGGCGAGAAAAGAGTAGGAGAATTGATGATCCAGAATGGTTTGAAGGTAAGAACATAATATTCAGAGTATAAAAAGAAAGCTTTCACAAAAATCTTTTCTCGCTTATGGCTATCTCTAATGCGCTTCTGAAGTAGATTAATACGGGATTTAGTATTCTTCTTCACTTTTACACTAAAAGAATTCTTACATATTGAACTGAAAATCGTATACCTGAATAGCACTAGCAATTAAGAATTATGTAATAAGTCCAAACATTGTCTAGAATACTGGAGTAGATAATTTAGAATCCGTCTTGTAAACGATATATGTCACTTCGCCAATTTTATTAGAACGGACTTACTTCAATGTGTTAAAAGGACCCACATTTAATATTGACGAAGCTCGTACAAGTAAGCAACCACTGGTACCAGTGGTAATCTTGACTTGGAGGTTTCAGTGATTTCGATTCTACCACCTTCGTCAGTACCAAATTCTCTATGGAATCAACGTCACTTTGGGACTTACAGTTGGGGCCTGCCCTAGGCAATTTGCCGCCCCGTGCAGTGGCATTATTTGCCGCCCCCTCACTTTCTCCAGAAAGAACTAATCTTAAAAGCCACGATTTTAAGTATGCTACTCCATCATGAACAACGAAGGGGAGGGAAAAGCACTCGCACTCAGAATGGCCTAACACTACAAATACAATCTTGTTGTGTCTGTTCTTTTTCTTCAAATAATAATCTATTAGTGAAAGATAAACACACCTACAGAGAGAAGATGGTAATTCTTCTAAAAAAAATTCAATATCGAACTTCATTCTCAATATATCAGTTTACAATTCCAATGCAACTAGCTCTTTTATCGTTATTTCTTGATTTTCCTTTTACACTTTAAAAAAAATAAAAAAAACTTGTTTTCAGCTTCAATGGTAAAGATCTTGTTTGTGACAAAGACAAGACTAGTTTTCATATCTAAACTGTGATAACTAACTAAATGGGATTTGTTTGACTATTTGCTTTAACACTGTCCATGTGACCTTAAACTAATGCAAGCTAAACATGATTTATGAATGTAGTATTCAAATAGGTCAGCATACTAAATTTAATTATCATCATCATGAAGTCTGTTTCCAACAAGAAATATTTATTTTAAATAATATAGTTATGACAGATTTTTTCACCTTGTGCAAATGCACGTGCTTACAGTGCCATAAGTTCCCTGCACTGTAGAAACATTTTAAACTAAGGTGTCCGTTTTCAAGTTCGTAACTAGGGGAAGTTGTTCACTTCCAAGGACACTTTTTATATTTTTCTTTACAGAATTGGGTATATTTATGTAAGGCTAAGGGAAAAATGTGTTCCTGATAAATTGATACTTTAGCTTCATACTGTAAAAGTACAAGAGGATATTGTATTAACTAGAAGAATTTCAGAACAGTTTTTCTGAGTAGGTCATTTCGTTCCTTGGTACATACCAAGGCACAGAGCCTGTTGTACCTAGGGACAGTATTAAATCTAATGATAAAAGCGATTGTTTTCAGCGACTAATTTATTTGTTACATAATAAATTTTAAAAGATACTATTCAGAAATCATAGCCTGCTTTCTCTTCCTCATTAAAATTGACATTTTTACTTCATATACAGTAACTTCTTGAAAACAAGAAACATGATATGTGTACAAAACTGATAATATTGTAGTTTTATCAGATTATTAGCTGAAGGAGCATGCTATAAATATGGAACTACACAACTTGGTTTCAAAAGCATATATATTGTCTCTGGATACATGAAGCCGCATCACTTGATACAATCAATTCATAAACAAAATCCAATTCCGAGAAAGAAGTTCATTATAAGTTTAAATTATCTAAATGCAGGAAGAATAGCTAAACGTTCCTGAACTGTATCTGGGAAAATTTGAAATTTAGTTGTAAGGAATTTTATACATTTATTGAGAGTGAAAAATGACTTCTTAAAAGCGATTTCCCGTAGTTGAAGTATAAGTTTAAAGAATAAATTTCCTTTTCCAAATCCAAAATTGTCACATAAAGATTAATATACTTTTGTTCATCTTTTTCGATAATTTTAAAGAAGTGGCAATTACTGCTAAATACAATAAAATAATCAATGCCGATTTCAGTTTGTCATTTATAACACAATGTATCTATTAAGCTTATTAGTGAATGTACTAATGATATGCAGAATACAGATGCTAATGCACTTTTGTTCATGATAGTAAATTTCCTTTCCATGGATGGATCCGAACAGAGATACTTCACACTTACACCTATATCATAGGGAATTTTGAGAGGGATGCCGGTTTTCTTATTTTCCAATTGGCAACCTTATTGGAAAACCAAATTTTACTGAAAAATACTTACGTTAGCATCAAAGGCAATAAAAAAAATAATACTAATAGTTTTACTGATGCACTACATATTTATTGATAGTATCGGTACCTATGGCCTTAAACCCGTCAAATATATGAGGGATAACGTTGCTCGGCGTCGCCGAGTCGGCGAGCACACTATTCACGGAAAGTATTTTCTAAAAATATAAAATTGCATATTTTACTTCAAACAGGCTACGTATAAGCATAGTCCATACATTAATTTGTTCTATAATTATCTCAAGCTAAGGTAAGGTTTCTTATTCACTCAGAACTTTATAGAGGTCATATGTTGAAGTGTGTTGTATACCTTAACGCGAAAGCATCTTAATTCACGCAAGGAAAGACCAAAATTTGATAAAAATCACTTTCAATGTGATCACTTAATTTGTACCAACAATATACTAACAAAAAGCTCAAAAACCCAGGTGGGTTTTAAAGTGTTTTTTTTCGGGCTGGGCTCACTTGGGGAAATCCTGCTCTGTGGCCTATAGAACCCGAAGATTCAATGCCGAGTTCACAAAAGCTCTCCACTGACTTCTATCCTTAGCCAATTGGATTCAGTTTCTACTTTGTATTCGTATTTCTGCGAGATCCATCTTAATATTGCCCTCCCATCTGCACCTAGGTCTTCTTAATAGTCGTTTTTTGCTTGACTTCCAGTTTTTACCTTCTTCCATTCTGGCTACATGACCTGCCCGCCTGAACCTCCTAGACTTGATGACCCTAACAGTGTTCGGTAAACGATATAAATTATGCAGGTCATCTTTATAAAGTCCCGCCATTCCCAATTTCCGCTCTTCTTGGGTCCGAATATTCATCTCAGGACATTTTTATGCAAAAGTAAATAAATAAAATAAAATTTTTAAAAAAATAAAGAAAGTTTCAAATGTCGAAAACAAAAATTACTTTTATATACGAAAAACATAAATGACCTTCTCGCTAACTTATTTCGTTGCCGTATGCAATTATTTCATGGTACGCGAAATCAGTCCCGAAAAAATTACTTCAGTGACAAGAAGAATTAAGTGCCTTGGAAATTCAGTGCATTAGACACCATGTCCTCTGATACATATGGTCCCTAGAAGAAGCAACTCAGAGCTCACCAGAATATTAAGTCCAGACTAATGCACTCTAGAATGTCTTTTAATCTAAAGAACTACCGTATTTCGAATGCAGAAAAACTCTGCTATGGTTTTGTTTTAAATTGAAACTCTCACTACTTCTTCTGCAGTAAATATTATTATTTAGACTTACTTCGTGTGAGAAAATAATACACTCCAAGGTTAATGAGAATCCAGTTGATGTTTGAAATTACTAAAATCCATCAACATCTGCTAAAAATCTCCTTTGATTTTTAAACACACTCTTTCATGTGTTTTACCTTTAAAAGTAGGCGAACCGAAAAAGGATATTTTCAAAGCAATTTCCAACGGAGCAACTGGATACGAGAATTGTCCCAAGAGTACACGGCCTAACAAAGAAAACAGGGGGGGAAAAAAAGGCAAAAATTCTTTATTTTTCAAACATTAGTATCCTTTCAACTCGATACACTTTTCCCAGCGAGGTTCAATAGCTTCGATACCTTGTTTATAGTGTAAACCATCGAATTCCTCAAAATAGCCATTAATCGCAGACTCCACCTCTTCATTGTTGGCAAATCATTTACCACCTGAACCACTTTTTTCAAGTTTGGAAAGAGAAACCTCGGAGGCTAAACTGGCGGATAGGGTACGTTGCCAAATGTGGCTTTTTTTCTTTTTTTTTTTACTTGATTTCATCACTCAAACGCTGCAGTAAATTTGGATAATACTCGTCGTTGATTGTTTTCCTTCTTGAAGATAATAAATGAAAATTTTCCGACGCGCCTCCCAAAAAAATGACGCCATGAGCTTGCCAGCAGATGGGAACTGTTCGCCTGCTTTGCAGCCGATTCTCTCCTTTCAGTCCATTATTGTGACTGTTCCTTCGTCACAGGTGTGAAGTGATATACCCATGTTTTATCCATGGTTATGAATCGACGCAAAAAAACCGGCCTTATTGCTATGAAACATCGCCAAATATTTGATTGAAGGCACGCGGACTAGCCACTAGCCCAATAGGGAGAGCTAATTTATAGTATTGTTTTATTTCTTGGCATTTACCTTTTAATTTTTATATGATAGTTTCGTTAAATTGTGTTTTTCCCATTTCCATATACATTATAATTCTGTTGAACCGAATTTGATGGAACAAGTGGTCCTTCGGTTAAATGAGAATTTGGTTAAACCGGAATAAAAGTTTTTTTTTGCATATATTTGATGTATTTTCAGCGTGAAAAGACATTGTTTCCAAGATATGACCCTTCAAAACTTGAACATTATTAAAGTCAAGCCGTACGGCTAAAACTATGAAGTTTACTTCAGCTTGTGAAAAAAGAAAAAAAAAAAAACCTTAGTAAAGATTTTTTTTCTTTTTTTGAATCGGTTAACCCGTAAATTGATTAAACCGAAATTTAACCACAGTCTTTCTCACATTGAACAAGAATTACATTCAAAATCATTGACAGTA
Organism: Thermobia domestica; assembly: GCF_964235325.1. Lineage (NCBI taxonomy): Eukaryota > Metazoa > Arthropoda > Insecta > Zygentoma > Lepismatidae > Thermobia > Thermobia domestica. The sequence continues at coordinate 15,845,064 of NC_137469.1, read as the reverse complement.
ATCCTCGATGTATTTCATTCTTTTTCTTTCTTTCTTTTTTCTTTTCTTTTTCTTTATGCTTGGGGGTGAGTCATCCAAAGCCAACTGCCTTCGTGGTACTATCAATATGTTTATATTAAGCATATCGTCGTTGCGCCTTAAAGAACCGCTATGTGACTTTTTTTTTTTTTTCAAAAATGTTATGCTGTTCAAATAAACCTCAAAGCTGCCAGACAGCGTCCCTTATAATGTGATAAGTGAATATTCAATTGTTTGGCCACAATAATGAAACAATAATGGATTGAAATTAAAGGCTTCACGTGCTTATAAAGGCGCTAAAGATAAACCGACGCGTGCTACGTAAACAGAAAAATAGTAATATAATATTTTTGAAGCAAGCTACAACAATGTCCAGTGCATAATATACTCAGAACCAATTTTATTGTATTTTTCAAGTGCTTCCGTGTATATTTAACAAAATTTTAAGGGTGGAATGTTTTTTTGCTTCTTCTGAAAAGTTGTGGTTTTAACACATAACGGTTCTTCGAGGCACAGCGACGATATTTTATTTTGACTTTCGTATGTCTGCAATGGTGCTTCCTTGTTCTAACCGTACTTAAATCTGTTCCCATATGCTGTGAAAGTATTTACACATCGAAGTATTTCAAAGCATACGAACGACACCTTCGGAGTATTTTGGTATAAAAAAAAAAAAAAAAAAAAAAAAAAAAAAAAAAAAAAAAGCAATCTTTGAACAATGAGGAATTGTAGTGTTTGCTAAAATATTCATTTCTTGTAAAGGTTAGCTTTTCGCTGATTTATGTGAAATAAATAAAGTTCTCACATTACTTCGAGTTCGTTCATTATTCAAAGTGAAATCTTAAGTTCTGACGTTGAAAGTTCTGAAAGGACCTTCTAGTCGAATTAAATGGACATTTTTTTAAAAAAAGCAAAGTATTTTTTTTAGTTTCCTGTGTGTTTTCTAATGCTATTATTTCCAGCTCGCAGATGTATGACGTCAGATAACGACGTAACGTTCAGAGCAACTTTGCAGAGAAATTGCAAGAACCAAGAAGGGAAGAGGGCAAGGTGGCAGAAAGATAAGTGGTGGTGGTATATGTGTAGGCATAGAGAAACTCAAACTCTGAAAACATTGGTAAAAATGAGAATGAGAGAAAACGGCAAAATTCCGAGCAAATGATAGACACAATGTTGTTTACCACAAATTCACATGGCTTGGAATGAAGAAACCAGGGACTTTTTGCACGTGATGGCAGTGAACACTGAGTCACCGTGCTCCCAGGTGGGAAGCAGACTTGTGCGCATCAGAAAAGGCAGAGCGACCATTAAAGATCAACCTCAATGAAACATATTCTTGCTCCGCAGTTTTTCCTTTCATTGTGCAATATTTCACTGTAACAAAAGACAAAATACTATCTCGGCTTCAAGTGTCCGTATTTCAGTTCGCATATTTATGGTAATTCTATGTATACTGTAACATTGTTGTGTAATAACACTTTTGAAAAATCTACTGTTATTTTCTTCATTCATGTTTAATTGTATTCAATCATTGCCGACCTAGAATAGACTTCGGTATTCCTTCTAAAATTCCAAATAAATCATAAGAACAAATATTATAACATACTTTTAACCATAATTTTACCTTTAATAACAAGTTTAGATCCATTTGCATTCATAAGGTAACTTTTGTTTATTCTTAAACATTTTAGTTACGTGATTTGACCCCGTGGCTGATACCGCCGCTCCCGTGTCAAACAAAAACTGTATACACCATCCATCACATAATAAGGAAATCAAAGAAATTTGTAAACTGGAATCTGTCATTCTTCCTGCGCTGATTCGAACCTAAAACTTTTTCCAGTCTCTATTTTATAAAGATTTAATTACTCTTAAGTACTGGAACAACGATATCTTATTTTAATTAACATATAGCATATCAAATTAAGACGTACACAGTACCTAAATTAGGAAAACAGATTGGCGCTGTAATATAATAATAATAATAATAATAATCATAGTAAATGGAATCAACTTATTTCAGGTTATTCAACGTACGAACCACATTTGTCAACACTCAGTAAGTCATGGAAAGACTTCTTGAAGTCCTGGACTAGAGTGCCCAAAGTCCTCGTCTCTGCTTTCTGAATGGTGGGAACATCTCCAAAAAAGCAACCCTTCAGTGGTGATTTAATTTGGAGGGAAACAAAGTAGTCATAAGGGCAGAGGTCTGGATCCAGTCAGTAATTTCAGTTGTTTTGATGGACCTTGGACACTGGCACTCGTTTTCCACAAACTCCCTGCTAGCACTGAACCTCCTAATTCTATTCAAAAACACGTCAGCGAGAAAGGCAATTGTCTCCATAAACCTTTTTGAACATCTCAAATGTTTCCGTTGAAATTTTCCCTAAGCGTGTACAGAACTTTATATATATACTCACTCTCTGTTCCATTCTTGAAACGGTGACGAGGCATTACATCATCAAACTATATTTAGCGGCGTCATGCCCTACATTTGCGACCGGACACTACTAGAAATTTCTGTACATTTTCCCAAAGTAACACGTAAAATTCACCACTACGAAAATTTCGTCTCAAAACTAACTTCGATATAATAACATAGCTCAAGTGGTAGAGCGTTGGCTTCGCATTCGGGAGGTCGTGGGTTCGAATCCCTCTGCCGACCATCCTGACTGAGGTTTTCCAGGGTTTCCCTCAGTCCTACCAGGCAAATGCCGGGATGGTACCTAGTAAAACGGCCTGGCCGATACCTTCCCAAATCCTTTCCATTGTTATTGTTGTTGATGGATATCCAGTGTAAAATGGCCTCTGAGTTGTATCTCGTGATTGTTAAATAAATAAATAAATAAATAAATAAATAAATAATAAAGTCGTGGAAATGTCAGAAAGCTACAATAAGACCAATCATTATCTCAACTATAGCAATTGTCCGTAAAAGTACTGTGACACAACTTTGAACAGATAAACGCAAAACATCTCCCAACAAACCTACAATAACCAGCAATACTAGACATATATGATCAGAAATTTCTTTGGAGAATAAGAACTCTTCAAATAATCTGCACTTGCCAGAGACGGACGTCAGATTATTAAGCTGAAACCGGTTTAAACCGAGATAGAGCAATAATAATAATAATAATAATAATAATAATAATAATAATAATAATAATAATAATAATAATAATAATAATAATAATAAATAACTCGTTTCCTAATTGGCACACTGTGTTCCTTCGTTTTGTAATATTCCTTAGTCTTTTGACCACGCACTGTTATATCAACTTTGCTAAACTGATACTATGCAATAAATATAATAAAACTAACATTTCATTTCTTCTACTGACCAATCATTAAAACAGAAACATTATCAAAACATTTTTCACCCAATATTTTCCTTAGTACGAGTTTTATTGTGCGTGTGTGATTTAAGTTTTTATCTCTTGATAAATTTCTTTGGTTTCAGGTTTGGATACGTACGCCAATACAAAGGAACAATACATGAACAAACGAGCCCAGGACAGAATTAGAAGCTATTTAAGGTCAACAAATGACGAAATAAAGAAGTCCAACTTAAACAATTCATCCAAGAAGAAGTTACAAGTGGTGTTTGAAAGTTTCCAGGCCGAATTAAAGCAAGTGAGATATTTCGGAGGTTATTTTGATCGTGAGACGATATCTGAAGAAATCCGGATATGTGCGGGAGATGGGACGTTTTTGTGTGAGGGGCGATGGGACCATGATAGATGCAGGTATCCTGCGGATCACGAAATTAATCCTTACGATAATAAGGAATCAAGAGTAGTTTTTTCTACGTGGAACTTAGATCATAGGTAAATATCTTAAGTTTTAATTTTCTGCAAGTTTTAAATGGACTTTTATGTCCATGAAACTAGAGATAAGTATGGATAAGGGTTGAATGGAGATGCTGTTATTTAGTTAATTATATACTTTGTTTACTTTTGATTTATTTATTTATTTATTTATTTATTTATTTATTTATTTATGTATTGAAATGCCAGTTCTTCGCACAGGGAGGATGAGATTTATGCAACATATCATATTTGAGAGTAAAGAAATTAGTGGGATAAATAGATAAGGAAGAGCGATCCCTTGGACGGTGTCCCTGTTAATCTCCGGGCCAGCAAACATGTTCCTTTATTCCTAAATTTGGGCTTAAATATCACCAGGTTTGTCACTGATCAGCTTGGCGATCTCGAAAACTATGAATTCGACGCTTAATATCGGTCAATTTGGACATGTTATATTTTACCACCACTCCGCCTCTCCCGATGACGATAGGAGGTAAGGTGGGACTTGAACGACGTCGGCAGGATGACTCTGTTGGCTGTGCTTTTGTTCTGGAAGTCCACCGTTCCCGAGTTCAGTTTCATCCCCTCTGTACCGTCTACACCGCAGAATTGGTAGCAATTTTGGAAGCTCTTCAGCATGTTCGTCGCCGCCAGCTTCGCGCTATTGTGATCTGCTCTGATTCCAGCAGTGTTCTTCATAGCCTTGCTGATGTCTCGTCTCCGCATCCACTTGTCCAGCAAGTATTACTTCATTACCATGGCCTACTTGCTGAGGGCTATGATATTCAGTTTTGTTGGGTGCCAGGCCATGTTGGCATCCCTGGAAATGAGCTGGCCGACACTGCTGCGAAGGAGGCTGCTCTTCATGGTCGTGGTTGCCGCCTCCCTGTTCCCAGCACTGATGTTCGTCATGTCTTTTCTCGTCTTTTGCATCAGCGCTGGCAGTCATCATGGGATCAGCAGATCAACAAACTCCATGCTGTGAAGCCCCGTCTTGGAGTCTGGTCGTCGAGCTCCCGCCCTTTACGATTGGAAGAGAGTACTTTGGCTCGTCTTCGGATTGGTCATAGTCATTTGACACACGGACATCTTCTACACAGAACTCCTCCTCCTGACTATTCGTCATCTTCTTGTGGACTGTGTGCCTCGTGCGCCTGTGCATGCTCAGTTTGGCCTGCCCGCTGACCTCCGAACTCTGCTCAGCGATGATCCTGGCATCGTCTTGAAGGTGTTCCGATTTCTGCGACATCAGCAAGTTTTATCCGCTATTTGACTTTTCTGTGTGGCTCTATAACTGTGCAGTGTTCTGTTATGTGGATGCACCGCTTTTAACGTTTCATGCATTATTTATTATTTTATCTTGTACTTTTCTTTTTCTGTACTCAGCTTGGTGCTCTGCGTGACTGTTTTAATGTGTTCCTTATGACCTTCTCTTCTACGGACAGTTGTTTTTATCTGTGTGTGTTTGCGTCTCTTCGCGTTTACTGTGTGTCCACCTACCTAGTGATGGGTGCTAAAAGACCTCCGTCGTCGGCGCACCCACCCCAACCTTTCCAATTCAGTTCAATTCAATTGAACGGCGTCGGTAGTATTACTAGTTATGTCAGCGACTCCGAAAACTGTGTATTAAAATGTTATAAATAATTTTCAGTAGGGAGTTAATTATAATGTGCGTGCATCGTAATTACAGGCTAATCCATATATATATACTTTTACAATATTTACCATTTGATTAAGTTATATTTCCCTTTGAATGGATATTGCATTCGACTGTCCTAGGAACTGTGGGAGAATCATTTACATTCAACGACTTCCTCAACTTATAACTTTGGTGAGCGCAAAATTTCAAAGAGCCTATAGCCTTGTAAATCATCGGGCCTAAGCTTTCGTTAGTTTTTCTTAGAGAGCTGCCTGGCTGCGGGGAATTATAAGTGAAGTTAACAACATGACTGTTCATATATTTGAGAAAATATCACAGATTATTGTGCACTGGGTTTAGATTTATTTATAAGAAGGTGGAAGTTTGCTGTAAGAAAATGATTCTCCCATAATTGCTCAAAGAAACCGATAGGATGCATATTAAGTAATTAAAAAGTTTAGTCTCTTTACCTGCAGCCTCCAGTAAGATGTATATATTCGTAGACAGCTTCGGAGTATTATTCACTTTTTCATTGGTGCAAATTGTAAAATTCCGCTGGTAGACAAATGACATAGTGAAGAAATCTCTCTTCTGGCTAATCCTGAAATCCTGAGAACACGACTGTGGAAGCGTTGAGTTCTATGAATCATTTGTGGAAACTTTAAAACATTTCTAGCAGAGTTTCCATCGACCTGCTAACCCGTGAAAAGACAAGTAATTCAGCTTACCCCGAAAAAGTCCTGGAATAGTCAGAGAATCTAGTGAAAAGACCTGTAAATATCAGGAAATTTTAATAGATTCTTAATTCTCATAACCCATTGTTTTAAACCTGTATTTTCCTAGCAGACATTTGTTATATTATAATAATTGCCTGAAAGAGATCGTAGCTGGATCCAGTGGTAAGATTTCCACTATATATATATATATATATAAATAAAAATAACAATAAAAAAACACCTTCACAGCAGGGTTATCACTAGAGACCGGATGTTTAAGCACTGAAACCTGGAAAATAGGCACTTAAAATTTAAAAAAGTATTCACTAAAATGTAATTCGAAATAATGAAGATAAATACTCAATACAATTAAAAAATATATTCAAATCATAGATAATGTTCAAAGAATATAGAAACATACCTGTTTGTTAATACCTTCTTTCACTGTATATATAAAAACGAAACTTGACATGTGTTCCATGTATATTTAGTAAATACATTCTCTAGTACACTTTATCACTACACATAGCAGTCCAAAGTTCTACAGCCCTTTGTCAGTACACATAGTAGTCCAAAGTTTTACATCTTATCACTACAAACAACACTTATATTTCTCGGTAGAGGCAGAATCCTTTCTTGAAATACTAAATTATATTTTTTCCCCAATTAAAGTCTTATTTTGAAGAAAATGCATAGAATAGGCAATGTTAGGCGCTAAAGTAATTATTCATGCAGGAATGGGCGAAATAGGCAAAATGAAATGGCTTAAATTGTAACTATAACTTCCCATAAGCTTTAAAACATTATTTTTGATCATATCTTTAACATTAATGAATAGGCATTTTGCCTAACATCCAGTCTCTAGTTATCACTGAGAATAACCATAAAATTATTTACTTTCGTGTTTCGGTTTCGGGAAGGAATAGTTAATGCGCCTTTGCATGAATTATGACTGAGAGACAGAGTTTTAGAAGTTTGTGAACATCATTATAGTGAGCACGTAGCAAGGTACGTGTCTCAAAATGAATATGAATGTAAATCGTGTTTTAATTGGAATTTTTAAAGAATACTTGTACTTTAGGTCTGCTGGATTTCTCATTTTGTCTTACCACATCATTTGGTAGGTAGAAGGTTATTTTATAAAAGAAATTAGTTTCTACTGCAAAACTTCTTTGCCTACACACACATACTATACACAGGGTGTTTCAAAACAACACCGACAACGTTTGGGAGGTAAATCCTAATACCAAGATAAGACAAAAAGTATAGACCAACCTGGGTGCACAAGTGCTTCCTACCGAAGTTATAGGCTGCCGAAAACACGAAAAAATGGACTTTGAAGGTCTATAGCTCTAATACTATGAGACCTATTGTAGTCGGGTCAAGACTTTATTTAGGAATTAGTATATGCCCTATCCAAATATAGATGTTTCGGAATCCTGTGGTACTTCCGCAACAATTTTTATAGAGGTAGTTGGTGGGTACTTCAGATTATATGTCCGTCGCCAAACAGCCTCTATAAAAATTGTTGCGTTAGCACCTTAAGATTCTGAAACATGTATTTTTGGATAGCACACATATTAGTTCCTAAGTGAAGTCTTAACCCGACTGCGGTATGTCCCACAGTTTTGGAGCTATAGACTTCTAAACTTCATTTTTTCATGTTTTCGGCAGCCTATAACTCCGAAAGAAAGCATTTGTGCACTCAGATTGCTCTATACTTTTTGTCTTATTTTGGTGTCAGGAATCAGCTCTCAAACGTTGTCGGTGTTGTTTTGAAGCACCCTGTATATGTGTGTGTACATGCATAGTAGATAGACTATCATTACTTTATTTACGTTATGTATAGACTTGAAAATTCTTAAATCTTGACCTGGAAAATCTAAAAAAAAGTAATTTGTCTGTTTGAAGTATCAACAAAATATATACAAAGCAATAACAAAACTTACACGAAGCGAACTATATAAAACATCAAAAAGATATCAGTACTACACTTCATCTTCACTAAAAAGATAACAGAATATTGATCAAACTCAATAAACATCATGCCCGATAATTCAATTTACAGTTCAATTTATCTTTCCACAATCATGTCATTTGTTTGTAGTGAAACTTCACTACAAACTGCACTGCACTGATGAAGGAGTGAATAATATTTCGAAATATGTCTACGAAAATACGTTCTACCGGATGCTTCAGGTAAGAAAAGTGGTTCTCTCATAGATATAGTATAAAGTATAAAACAATTGAATGCCCACGCCTTTTGTTATCTATTTAAAAGTTATAAGTTAATACAGTATTTTTCATAGCACACTAACTGTTTAATAACCAGAGATCGGATGTTAACACATTAAAAACCTGGAAAATAGGGACTTGAAATTTTTAAAAAATGGGCACTAAAATGTAACTCGAAATAATGAAGATAAATACTCAATACAATTAAAAAATATATTCAAGTCATAGATAATGTTCAAAGAATAGAAAAACATACTTGTTTGTTAATATTTCCTTTTACTGTATATATAAAAACGAAGCTTCACATGTATTCCATGTATATTTGGTAAATATATTCTATTCAGCATTTTATCACCACATATAACAGTCCGAATTTTATACACTTTATCAGTACACACAAGAGTCCAAAGTATTACAGAACTTTTTATCAGTACACATATCAGTCTAAAGTTTTAAGGTATGTTATCACTATAAACAGCTCTTATATTTCTCTGAAGAGGCAGAATCCTTTCGTGAAATACTAAATTATATATTTTCCCAATAAAATCGTATTTTAAGGAAAATGTATAGCAGTGTTTCCCAACCGGTGTGCCGTGAATGGGCCGTTGGTGTGCCGCGAGGAAATTGAAACAAAATGATTAATTCTATAGCAATCAAATTGCAAAACGCGGGGGAAAATGTATATTTGTATTGCACATTACTATGAACCTCCACTATGAACTACAATTTTAAGTTTCATACCAGGTTACTGTTCTGTACATTTCTAATGTTGAAAAAAGTATTTGTTATTGTCATGACCATTATTGCTTCTTTATTGTTCAGACTATTTCGTAACTTGAAAATTTAAAATATCATTCAATCCTTTCGACAAATTACCTACATTTGTGTTTTAAAAGTAAAAGAGATTTGTTTGTTCGTTCGTTATTTAGTGATCTTCCTTCTTAGTGAAAGGTTGGATACAGTTTTCGAAGTAGAAAGCGTAATTTTTAAAACCTGAGTCCAATATTTCATTGCAATTGTTTTCTGTTTTTAAATTAGAATGAAAAATAAATATAATGATTTACCACGGGGAAAAACCAGTGATCGAGCTTTCTTCTCTGTGAGAAGAAGCTCAGTAATTACAGAAAAAATACCACGGTATTTTATATTTACAAATAATAATATCTATAAGTGTGCCGCGAGAATCCAAGTTACACCCGTAGTGTGCCGCAAGTTGAAAAAGGTTGGGAAACGCTGATGTATAGAATAGGCAACATTAGACACTAAAGCAATCATTTAGGCAGGAAGAGGTGAAATAGGCAAAATAAAATTGGCTTAAATTGAAACTATAACCCTCCATGTAAACTTTAAAGCGTTATTTTTGATCATATCGTTAATATTAAAGAATAAGAATTTTGCCTAACATATGGTCTCTATTAATAGCTTTCTTCCGGCACACCAGTGGTTCCGTCACTTCACACTATATACCGGGTCACACTGCTTGAAAATCGTTGAATCCTTAGAATCCTTAGAATGGTATGGGTTTATATGGATCACCTTGTATAATCGTGCATTCTTATTTATGTGTAATTTCTTGTAGGGTCGAAAGGACAAGGGCCATAGTTCCTGCGTTGATTGAAGCCGCACGTACACAGAATGGACTGGACTTAAATTGGCGCTATTTCTATAATCTCCTCTTCACCAGGGAAAACTTAAAGCTAGTACATATCGTCTGTCACGACAAAGGTATACACGAAGGCGCAGTTTGTGATCCTTCAAAATATTATGTTAGGCGTTAAGTATTTTGTCTTTTTATCCCTAATTTTCAACAAGATACCTGTTTAGTATAGTCAACTGGATTATTTTGGACAGTTGAAGCTTTATAATTAAGTGAATCAGAGGCGGATCTAATAGGAGGATGGTTGGTACGTTCGGCATACCAAGTATTTGTATACGTGCATATTGTTTCTTAAATAGCAAGAAGAATTTATGTAAACGAACATTAAAGTTAGTTCATTAACATACAGTAGAGAATCGCTTTGGATTTCAATTACTGATGTTTTAAATAACTTTATAACTGAAGGAAGTCATGCATGTTGTTTTAGCAATAGTTTGAAGTGAATGCAGTAGTTGCGTATAGTTCTTAGTTTTACGTAAGGGCTTTGAAAATTGCTAAAAGGTGTACTCTGTATTACGAAATAATTGACAATAGAGTGCATATGTACTTCTGCTTGTGCTATTCCATCGTATAGTCGTCAACAAATGTTGATACCCTTCCATGCGATTCTTTTATCAGTTGCTTCCAAATCGATGAAAGGATAACAGGTAGGACGTGATTCTTTAAACGTTATCCAAATTGAATCATTCATTCTGAAGTTTTTGTGAGAAAAATATAAAAATAAAATGTCGATTTGTGACAGCTATATAAGGTATTGTGACACCTTCTACAGTCTTTCTTAGTGTGAAAATAGTATTCGAAACCCTCCTCTATGTCCGCCACTGATCGTGACCATAGTTCACCGTAAACTTTGTGATAGTAATGTTTTATATATATGCGGTATTAGTTGCAACAAGATATATAAATGTATTCATTTATTTGCAAGCAAATATGGGTACATCAACAAAGTTTTAGCTTTTGTACTGGTTATTTTGATCTTTTATTACTCGTATGTGCAATATAGGTAACGAAAAAGAAATTTAAACCAATTTTTCTTGAGTTTCTGAAACCCCATCTGCTTATAGAGTAAGATTCATGAGGAGAGTAGATTGATTTTCACAAGTCACTGCCGTATCTCAAAAACAAGTGAGTTTCGTTTCACAATATGAAACTACGATAGACTTCCAAACTATGCGAATTGTGCTTCGAAACCGGAAGTGTAGATCTGTAACTTCCGGTTGTAGTAGATGGAAGGATAAAGTCAAAGGCGTAACTTATTCTTGAGGCGCAGAAGTCATATCAAAAGATTATTTCTCGCTACCTCTAAGAAGGTTAATATTGAAACCGAAGTGGCAGTAAGATTAATATTGAAACCGGAAGTGAAAAGTAAGAAGATCAATATTGCAACCGGAAGTGGTAGTAAGAAGATTAATATTGAAACCGGAAGTGGTAGTAAGAATAATATTGAAACCGGAAGTGGTAGTAAGAAGATCAATATTGCAACCGGAAGTGGTAGTAAGAAGATTAATATTGAAACCGGAAGGGGTAGTAAGATCATTATTGCAACCGGAAGTGGTAGTAAGAAGATTAATATTGAAACCGGAAGTAAGTTTTTTTCTAGAGGAATAAAGGTTTCTATTTCTGGTTACGATAGAGAAATAAAGTCAGAGATGAAACATGGTTGTGAGGTACTAAAATTCATATCGGAGAACTGCTTCTGGGTATCCATTGCCATTTTTTTTTACTATGGCAATCAGTGTTAAAACCAGAAATCATATATTTTCAACACTTCCGGTTTGAATATATGATTAAAGTAAAGATTGAACCTTATTCTGTGGACGCTGAAGCCATTTCTTCTCTCTGTTATCGCTTTTGTTGTATGAAAATTAAAATTGAAACCGTAAGTGGTAGTAGATTTCTACTACTTCCGGTTTTAGTCGAGAGATTAGAGCAAAGGTAGAGTTTATTTTTGAAATTCTTAGTCGAGTAGTATGGTGGCAGGAAAGACAGGGAGAGGGCGAAGGAGACTACAATTACTGGACGATATCAAAACAGAATAATCGTACGTGAAGAAGAAAGAGGTAAGCGGAAGACCGTAAAGCATGGAAACTTCTCAGTTGCAGCAAGTGACCTGCCAATAATGGCAGAATACCTATGATGATGATGATATTGATAGTCGATTGTAGAAAACAGCTTTTCGCTGTTTGTTACCGTTTTTGCTCCACGGTGAACAACGTTGGAAAATGGAAATCGTTGAATTGTACCACTTCCAGTTTGAATAAAGAGTTAACACATTCCATGACAAGCAATGGGCTATGCCCATCGTGGAATTGAAGGCAAAGAAGATGGAGAACGGGTATAGCCTTCTCTTTGCTTTACATTTCGTTAGCAAACTTTGTAGTTGTCAGACATGCCTTTAAAATAAAAAGAAAATCCTCTCTACTGGGAAAAACAGTTCGTTAATGTTAAGAAAAGAAGATGGAAGCTGTTATTGTAAGGCTGAATCACCACGGACGGACAAAGAGAGTTCTTCAGTAGGATTTCCGTTGCTTATGAATAACATAGTTTGGAAGTCTAGTAAAAGGTCACTGCCGTTAATTATAGGGAAAATAAAATCACTCAAACGCCAATTCTGAAAAAAAGATATAATTGTGATATTACACACTATATTAAATGTAATTATTGTGTCTAGCTTCAGAAATCGTTAGTTTAAAAAACTGAAATCTGTGAATGTTTCAGCTCAAGAGTAGTTAAAAAAGACTGATAATGTATTAGAATGAGAAAATTGTATGTGTACAGTTACGTGAAAAAGTTCGAAACCCACTGTAATTTTTCTTGTTAACATTTTCCGATAATGAATTAATTTGTTATTTTGGGTAGAGATAACATTCCCAGAATACAATGCATTTGATCAAAAGTAAAATTACTTGTCTTGCAAGCATTCTTTAAATATACAATGCTTAAAAGCTCCTACATTTCAAGCCAATACGCAGTTCAAAACAACAGGCAGAGGAAAGTAAGACAAACTGAGACATCGTCATACAGAGTTTGCTTATATCGTTCGACTAATTCTCGGTGGGTTATGACGCATTCGTGCACCTTTGTTGGTGTATAATTTATTTCATGTTTTCCTGTGAGGATTCATGTTCTAAAATATTTTGTTGTTGTTTCCGAACACTGTGTATGGCCTATATATATATGTGTGTGTGTTTTTCTAGAGAGAGACTTTATGTTGAAATGATTTTAATATCCATAAAATTGGCTTTATTTGACAGATCATTTTATGACATTAATGCATGAATATGATTTCGGCTAGACCAATTTGGAGGTACAATTTTTACACACTCTTCGCAGTAAATGAGGCTGTATTCCGGCAATAACGCGTCGAATGTTGGCTTCCAAGTGGTCAATTGTTTCTGGTTTCTCAGCGTAGACATGCAACTTTACATATCCCCAGAGAAAAATAATCTAATGGCGTCAAATCACACGAACGAAGTGGCCAGTTAACAAATCCATTTCGTGAAATTAATCGTTCGTCACACGTTTCTTTCAGTAATGTAATTGTGACGCACGCTGTGTGGCTGAAACCACATGTCTGTAACATTAACGTCTTGCAATTTAGGTAAAAAAAGTTACTAATCATGTCTCTGTACTACTCACCGTTGACTGTAACGTTCTGACCAGCATCATTTTGAAGACATATGGACCAATGATTCCACCGGCCTATAGAGCACACCAAACCGTGACGATGTCTTCCAGGATGCGTATTATCGTTTAGAGTAAACGTATTGCGAAAATAACCCATAGTTTCTCGAATTAATCGCTCTGATAGACTATTATGAGCACCGTAAATTCCACGTAATGCCCGATGAGTTTCTCTAATTGAACCATGGTTTTCAAAATAAAGTTGCCTAATTTGCAAACGTTACTCCGGTGTGTGTCTTTTCATGATGAATTGCCAAACCAAACTAACCTCAAAACATCCCAGAACTGTAATATCAACTGCCACAGAAAACAGTGTTGGCAGTTTAAATTCTCCGCCTATAATAATAATAATAATAAAAAAGTTGTATATATATTTAAAAAAATCTTTATCAGACTAATAATTACAAGCCAAGATGAACCGAACCCATAAGCTCACGGCGTGCGAAGCTGTGGAACACACAGCCTCTGTTGCTAAGTTGAGTACCCACTCACGTTTTTTTTTTTTTTTTTTTTTTTTCCAAGCCACAACTTTGTAGATAAACAAAATTAAATTACCCAATTGCGAAGAAGTTTCACTTCAATATATTTCCGTGCACTTTCAGTAACGCAACAATCTTCCTAATAGAGATATGTAAACCAAATACTATTACGTATTTCATAATACATACAGGTAACTAATTATGAAACGTGTACTCGCATAAAATGAAACACCATAATTCACCCGCGTGCTCTTATTTGTGGGTTGTTGAAGACGCCTGTACACACATTATAAAATAATTCATTCTAAAGACTTGGAAGTAATTGCAAGCATTGTTACGTAATCTCATGGTTACCTCGCACTGCATGGTCTCGCATTTCTTTAATACTTGTAATACCTTTCTAGTAATTAGTCTTAGTCTTCAGCTACATTTCCTAAGGACAGAAAATGATCGCAATGCACTCTCACTCAACATGAGTGGTCAAACTTCATTACTTTAAGTAATCAAAGTGTTTTGAGCCACTTTTTGCTATCTTTATTAGGGATTGTACTTGGAAACATGACGTAGAGTGTGGAGAGGTAAGAAAAGAGAAAACAGAAGAACATACTACGTGAATATTATGTAGCATTGCTTGAAATTACCTCTCGAGTTTTTCGAACGAATGATTTCACAAGTAGTAGAGATATTGTTTAGAGATATTGTGTAGAAATATGTGATAACTGTGTGCATGTAGTAGAAAACGTGACATACACTACGTGTTATTGTCAGCATTTTGCGAAAACGTGGATGGGAATTTAGCCCTTGTATTCTTGATTCAAATAGGTCTACCGTCGACAGGCAATTGTCGCTTTTGAGGTCCATAATTTGTCTTCAAGTTTTTTTTTTTTTTTTTTTTTTTTTTAAATAAATAAATAAATAAATAAATATGAAGAGCGAAAATAAAGTGGCTTATATTTCTTTCTATTTCAACGGTTAGCTACTGCGATAACTTTCAGAGTCGTCAAATTTGATGCCCGGGGAGATAATATATTAATTTCCACTTAAATGTTTTAGTTTTTACAAGAATGGTTCAAAGTATGTTTATTGTGGAAAAGATGTTAGGAAGTTCGTTTTATTTGGAATCGACTTAACACCAAATTTGTCTTATTTTCCTTTCGTGTTGTGTCCTGTTTCGTGTATTATTTTGTATCACCCGGTATTTTTAACTTTTATTTCTCAGTGAAGACCCTCTTGATATTGGAAATGTAAGAAAATTTATTCTTCTGCATATGAGGAAAGTTTGCAAGGAAAGTTCTTTTATTTTTGATAATTTCTGCTCAACCAAATCGGTAGCAATGTATCATTTATAAGAAACTGTGTTTTATTTATTTTTGTGTTGTTTGTAAGAATTGAAAAAGAGTTTTAGCTTTTGAAAGTATTTATTTATTGTGTATGTTTATTTTAATGTCCATTATGTAGTAAAAAAAAAAAAATAAATAAAATTACATTCCGTTTAATACGTAATGTGAAGAATGAGGTTGAAAATGAGAATTGAAAATATTGTCCAAGACAAGTAAGAAACAAACAAATTGGCATCGAAAATCTGTTTGTTTCAGACACATTAATAGAAATATTTCATTACATGTATATGGATTGTTTCCAAACATATGGTTTCATTCAACATTTTCTCTGATGATTTAAATTCAGTATCTTGACGTTTCATATTTTTCATTTTTCTTTTAGACCAAGAGTCTAGACCGCACTCATCGTATGTCCATGTTCTCTATTAAAATTACGTATTTTAGCTTCAGTAGATTCTATTACGATTGTTTCTCTGTATTTCGCTTCTGGTCTCGAATTAAAAAGAAAAGTGTCTTTCCATAGTTGCAGGTTCGGATCCTGTAATTTTGCTCTGTTCCATTCACTAGGTCTGTAAATCTGGCTTTTATTATATAAGAAAGCATCATTTCGCCATTTTACCGATGTGGATTCCCTCAGGAACTGCCATTGGAAGAGACGTAAATGTCAGAAGCACTCTTGTGGTTGTTTTGAGATTCACTTAAATCGTCTGCATTTCATTGTAGATAATTTGAAGAAATTCCGAATTTGTTGATTACAGTGCTTGTAAGTATACGAAATACTCGAACATCAAGTACAATTGCACGCAGCCTGTTTTTACTTTAAAGTACAGAACAGCTTTCAGATGTGCCCATTTTCTCTTTATCCAGTATATAGTATAACGAGAAAATTCAGAAGATAAATGTTATTAAAGAAGATTTGCGTAATATTAAATTTATGAAAATATTCTCTCGAGACAGCATGCATAACACTGCCATTTTTGTCACGCGTTTTGATGAGGGCAATAACGCACGTACACACTTTGTTGCTAAACTGAATATCCCTCGCCCTTGCTTTACAATTTCTTTCAATTGTAAATACTACGGGAGAAAAACAATTTAAATGTATTTTCTTTGACGGAGAACATGATTTTGTGAGAAAAAGTAACAAACAACGCAAAGGTATTAACTAAATAAATTATATGTGAGGGAAATACCCAGTTATTAAGCGACTGGATATTAAACATATTAAAAATATATACACAGTATGAATGTGCAGTACAATTTATAGGTCATTGCCGTGATCGTAGGATATAATTGCTTCATTCTTATCAGCATGTTTAGGGTAATATACTTGCTGTAATTTGTATATTGGTATATTACTTGCCATACAATATGTTTCCATTAATACTTATGTACAGTACTTCAGTACTTTGTATTTCTATGAAGGAAAGAAAATTTGAAATGTAGAATATTGTTAATGGTGTAGGTGATTTATATAAGGGATTACATTAAAAAAAAAGGCCTAATAAAATGTTTATCTATGTACTGTAACGACATCAGAAGGGATTTAAATATTTCCCAATGGTGAATTTGTCATGTAATGATTTATGATGATTCATGATTCCCAGTGGTATAGTAGAGAATTTGTAGTTACATCTAGGAATAAAGGCTGAATGCTGGGAAAGAGTACATGAAAAGGGTTAGGTTTATCGAGAAATATATGTATCAAACGTCCTCCCCAAAAAAAATCCTTGTCCAGAAAAGTTTGAAAGAGATGGTTTCATCATCAAGGTGTCTGTCGGTCATGAAAGTCACGAAATCAGAAAGCTGTCCTGAAAGTCAAGAAATTTAGCTTTTGGGTCACGAATTTTTTTATCTATACAAATATAAGCACAGACTGGAAAATTTTGTTCTATAAAACATCAAAATTCTCCACTAAAAATGTCTTTATGATGGGCTTTAGACGCTACTGAATCGCAAGCAAAGTTCTTCTATCGCATGGATGATAATTCGGCCTAATTTGCTCCCAAATTCGCTCTTGAAAATGTTAGGAAATTGTATAGTTTGGTAAAGAAAAGGTCACGAAAAAGTCACGAAATTTCATTGTGGAATTTTAGTAGACACCCTGATCATTCGAGGCTTCTCAGAATCTACACAGAAGTAATAATAATAATAATAATAATAATAATAATAATAATAATAATAATAATAATAATAATAATAATAATAATAATAATAAATTTTATTGTCGTTAAGCTGTACATAGCAACAGACAACATCAAAATGAGATATAATATCTACAAAGGAAAAAAGAAGGAAAAAATGATTTTAAGATTATTAACATTTCTGAGTTCTTGTGATTGTAAGATCATTAACGATGTTGAACATCAGCACCATCTTTGTTTTGTAGCCCATATATTTATGTGAGGATTTAGTTTTCTATTTTCTTGAAAATGAACTGGTATTTTAGTGATGAGATTTTATTGATTTCTTTCTTCAATTCTAGTTAAATATTGCTTACTGTTTCAAAATCGGTGTGCATTATCTGTACAAGGTCCATTCAATAAATAACCGGCAAAGTTGTATAAAAAACACAAAACTTCGACGAATTTTGTGTTTCTTTGTTATTTTTTGGTGGTGTCCTAGAACAATTATCAGATGTACCTGGCACACCTGCCTCCCGAACGGGATACTGGAAATAAGTGAAACAAGGTGGCGGCTCCCTTGCAGGTTTGCACCAATAGGAAAACAGTTCACAGCTTTTCATGTTTTGGAGCTGAAGAATGTCGCCATTCTCAAGCCCGTTGTCGTTCAGGTTCGTAAAAATGAATCCAACTTTCATCTCCCGTTGCAATACGGTGAAGAAATACTTCCCCTTCAGCCTTGTACTGTGCAGAAGCTCCCTGCACACATTCATGTGTCTTTCTTTTATTTCTGATTTCAACTGGTTGTAACCCACCTCGTACACACTTTCTTGAACATCAGTACGTCTGTTCATCTTTGCATGCAATACCACTCACCGTAATACGCCTGTTTTCTCGTATCAACTCTCGCAATGTTGTTCTCCGTGACTGCACAGACAGAGCGTCCTGGGCGTGGCGAATCTTCAACACTTGTTACACCCCTTTTAAACAGAAATCTAATGATGCTGCCCCAGGTTGGTGTAAACCTGCAAGGGTGCCGCCGTCTTGTTTCACTGGTTCCCAGCATCCCGTTCGCGAGACAAGCGTGCTAGGTCCATACATAACAAAGAAGCACAAACTGTCGAAGTTTTTTTTTTTTTTTTGTCTTTTTTATACAACTTTTCCGGTTATTGAATGGACCTTGTATGTTAAATATTACTTATTTGCTTACTATATTATTATTTGCAAGTTAAATATCACTTATTTATCATATATACAGGGTGTCTATCGGTCACGAAAGTCATGAAATCAGAAAACGGTCATGAAAGTCAAGAAAAAGTAATGAAATTTAGCTTTTGGGTCACGATTTTTTTTTATCTGTACAAATATAAGTACAAACTGGAAAATTTTGTTTTACAAAACGTCAAAATTCACCACCAAAATTGTCTGGTTGGCTTTAGACACTACCAAATCGCAAGCAAATTACGTCTCTATCGCATGGATGAAAATTCGGCCCAATTTCACTCTTGAGAATGTAACTAATTTTTATGGTTTGGAAAGAAAAGGTCACGAAATTTCATTTTGGAATTTTAGTAGACACCCTGATGTTTTAAGATTATATATAACGAAAGGTAATTTTTACGGAGTAAGCTACATATAAATAGTTCTGAAGAAAAAAAAATTAAAATTCCAGTTCACTTCAAAGAAAAAAGAAAAATAGTTCCCATATAAATCAATGGGCTGAAAAACAAAACATAGCACAGGTATTCGACACCTTGAAGAATTGTTTTGTCGTTGTTTTTGCTCATGAACAGCGGTTTCTTTGGAAATGAACGCCCTTATGGTGAGAATTTTCATGCTCTTAAAAAAATTGTATTTTATTAGATCTTCAAAAGGATAGATAAAGAATAAGAAACTGTTTGTGACTGTTATAGAATTAAGGTCCAAATAGTAACTCAGCAATCGTATCAATGATACTGACATTATGGGAAATTAAGGCAATGTTAATAGAGCTAAGTTACATTAGATTTCTGAAAGGTTATAAATGCTCACGAAAAAATATTGAAAATATTGATGTTATCTAATTATTTTAATTACTCTGTCTAATCGAAATATAGAAATTAAAGTTATTAAATCATTGCTAAAAAATTGCTTCTTTTTTTCAGTAACAATTATATCAATGCATAAAGAGTTAAATACATTTGAAGTGTTATTTCATTTTTAAAACGTCTCGGTACAGCATACGACTATTAAAATGTTGTTAAGAAATTTATAACATTTTAAGAAGTGAAGCATACAGAACAAAATATGTTGTAGTACACTTTTTTTCTTTTAAACTAATTATAGATTAATTCTTAATAGTTAACAAATTATTAAGGGTGATTCTGAACACAAGACCTAGGGATGGTCGTACATGAGCACGGATCGAAGTAAAGAAGGGTGGAAGAACCATAAGACGCTTAAAAGCCTGACATATTAAAAATAATAAAAAAATACTTCTTTTTTCTTTTGCTTGTTTTTCATAAGTGAAAGAAGATAATGAAATACAACTTACCACAATCATCATAATGTTAATCTGTAACAACAAAATATGAACCTGAAGAATTTTCAGTGTTGTCATACAGTGTTGCCAGAATAACAATTCTCCCAAAATCTAAGTTAAGACAATAACTAGAGAAACATACTCAAGTGCATTTGATTACGTATCGTGTTGTTTTGGTATCCTGTGAACTACTTTTTAAATAACATTATTATTTAATTTTAATAACTATATATTAAAACTATTTTTTGTTACAAACTAAATAAACTAGTATTTAAAAAGTAGTTCACAGGATACCAAAACAATATGATACGTAATCAAATGCAGTTGAGTTCGTTTTTCTAGTTGCTGCCTTAACTTAGATTTTGGGGGAAATGTTATTCTGGCAACACTGTAATTTCTATGAATGACAACACTGAAAATTCTTCAGGTTCATATTTTTTTGTTGTAGAATAACATTATCTATGCTTGTGATAAGTTCCATTTCATTATCTCCTTTCACTTATGAAAAACAAGTAAAAGAAAAATGGTAAATTTTTGTATTATTTTTAGTATGTCAGGCTCTTAACGAATATATCTACTTTTATTTTTGTTTTTATAATGTCAATATATTTGTTGGGCTCTTAATCGCTTTTTCTCGAAAGCAGTGGGAATTTCACACTATCTATAAATTGATGAAAGAATGCAATTATTTATTTATTAATTAGAGGAATGCTTTTGTAAATTCCACGATTATTCACAAAAAAAGTATGGTTGTCCGTAAAATAAAGTGGAGAAAAATCCAATTTATAGTGGTACATACTCGCTTTTCCGATTTTGCTGCTAAGTAGTTTAAAAAGTTTGGAGCAATACCCATAACTTAATATTAAATGTCAGAATTTTTAAGTGTTTGAGTTCGATTCAGTTGTGGGTCCAGGTAAATGGCAACGTTGCATTTTCATTTAACAATTGGTCGCATAAAGAGTATACAACTTAATCGGTTCGTCGGATTTTAAAAAAATCCTTCACTCTAGATTGAAAACATGATATTGGGAGACGGTTTCCCTGTTACATTTTGTTGTAACTCTGATAATAACAGAATTACCCTATGTCAGAGGACTTTTGAGACACCCTGTATATTAAAATGATGAGAAAATTATAATAATATTGTGCAAATATAAATTTGTCACTAGTTTTACTTTGCTGAACCCAATAAAGATGTAAACAAGTGTATAAATGCAAACTGTGATCATCTGGTGTTCATCAAGCATTAAAAAATAATATAGATAAAAGTTGAATCGATACGTTAATGCTTGGCCTATGATATTGTGAATGATATAGATTTGTAACTGTGATTTTCTGGAGCAGTGACTTATTAAAATCAAAAGCGACCATACTGCCAACCAAAGTGTATTTATGTATATATATTCAACGCTAAACATTAGAAAAATACCCCAAAAAAGCTGCCAAATGTTCGTAGATAAATATTTTATTTGAAAAGAAAAGTTTATTAATGGTGAATATAAATGTTGCTTAATGAGTCTCGTGGCTAATTACGTTATTTTTTATTAGATCCGTAATCAGAAGTTATAAAATTATGCTAGTTTATGACGTAGTAATCCTATGTGAAATGCAAAAAAATTGTGTCACTCTATGAGCTAATTCCTAATAGTACACTCTGAAGCTAATAGATGTCACTAGCTGCCTGCCTGATGCCAATAGGTGCCGTTAGTGTGCATGCAGTTTTCAGATTTCAAACTATTATGGCGATTGAATTGTAATTTAAAACCGGATCGTTTCAGTTTCATTATTTCCAAATAGGACAAAAGCCTAAGCATTAATATTTGTGTTTTTGTCAGTAATATATTGCGGCGATTTAATTGCAATTTAGTCTATATTGCTTCAATTTAATGTTTTGAAAGTGGATCAGGCTTGGGCGCAACAATTCGTGATATGTAATACTACCGTGGGCGTCTGGAAAGGGATAATTAAGAAAATGGAGACACTTTGGCTATCCTAGCTAGGATCTTTGAGCCAATACAAAACTAAACATAAGACCTTGAACACAGTCGTACGTGTACTACTACCGTAAGCTTAATGGTTACTTGCATGCATATGCGCGCGCCTCCTTGTGGAGAAACTTGTCTTCCCTGGAAAGATTGCTACGGACGCCCATGTTTGTAGTGCTAAAAAATTAATAGTAAACGTCCCTTTATGTAATGTCCTGTTTGTAGACAGCGGTCCAAAAGAATTTTAATACAGTTCGTCCATAATCAGAAATCTTGTTCTAGTTTCCTGTATAAAAAAAGAAACGTCACTCGTAGAATTTAAGAGATGGATATTATTTAAAGCTCACTAAATGAATTACAGTTCGAATATGTAAGGATGCAAGAAGGTTATAAGTGATTATATGTAAATCTTCCACAGTTCTTGACACGTTATGCATGTGTGTAGCATTTTACTTTGTTAGTTTATTGTATATCTATATTGTGAATATAATGTGAACCATGATTTATTGTTTAAGCAATGTTCCAGTAGTGTGGACTGTAGAAATATAGCAGTAGCTATTTACTAGCTAAATAGTGAAGTTTAGAAACCATCATAGAAAAGTATTCACAGTTGTCAGTGTTTTTCTCTTTCACTCTCTCTCTCTTTCTCGTGCTTTTTGCGCTGTTATTAATACGTTATTATTTTGATGAAAATGAAAATTGTTTTATTGTTGAACCACGTGTACCCGGTGAAAAAAGTTTTTTTCCGTATAATAGTATGTGAGTAAAAGTTTAAAGCAAGGCCTATACTACACAGTTATGTTCAAAACCGTTGTGATAATCACTTAACGTTTTGAAAGCCCTGACTTTTATAAGATTAACGAAGACTTGTTCGATTTAAAGGTGTTTCTGCGACTTTGTTTTTTTGTTTAATGGAATTTCTTCAAATCTAACATCAGTGGTACGTGTATAAATGTAACTTATTACATTGCATTTGCGTACACCACATTACTCTGACATGGAGATGCGAAAAAATGCAATTTTTTCGGACGGAGATTTTTCCGACTTTTTTTTGGGGGGGGGGGAATCCTGGAAATTTTCTCTCTTTTTTTTTTTATGGCTTTCTTGTTCAAGTGCCACTACAATTAAGAAAGTGCATTTACACATCCATCACTTGTGAATCCTGTGCTCAGTTTGGGATTGGTTCCTTTTGATTGTTTTCATACTGGCATTGCATTTTTCCCCAACAAGTGTACGTTATGCAACCACAAAATTCCAAATGTCGTTTTGGTTGTCTGACCACCTTATCAAGTTCTGGCATTTTCTTCCAATAAGTTTACGTTATGCAATCACCTTATCCCAAATGTTGTTTTGGTAGCCTAACCATCTCATCAAGTTCTAGCATTGCAGTTTTCCCCCAACAAGAACTAATCCATCTTTACTAGATATATACATGTCAATAGCACAAGTTACCGTAATAAGTTGCAACTTCTGTAGTGAGTAGTTCGTTTTAAAGGTAATTAGTTTGCCAAATATGATTTAATTCTGCCAGGTTATTAATCTAAGGATAAGTTAACGTACTAGAAACGCACATCTGTAAAATTTTAGCGTAATATTTTTAAAAGAAGAGACCCTTAAGTATTGAAATATTGAAACAAATGTATTTCATCAGAATCTACCTAAGATTTTAGTTTAAATATTAATCCTTGGAGTACCAAGATATAAATTTTACTTAAATGTCCAAGATGGGGTCAATTTGACCCCATAGGTTTTTGTGACTAAGACCAGCAAAGAGATCAAATGATATTCGATTGTTACAAAACAAGCAATGAACATTTATTGTAAAGAGAAAAATGTACCACATAAGAGAAACTAACAAGATGAGGTTGGCGCCAAAACTCGCACGAAAATGCCATGCCCTAAGCGCCATCTACATGTGGCGGAATAAGAAAAAAATTTTCTTCCCTCCTCTCGGAATATGGCTGAAAACTCTTTATTCCATGATTGACCAAGATGAGGTCATTTTGACCCCATTTTCCATTTCTGTAAATAAAAAGACAAATTAGACTCTACGATACTTGTTAAGTGTACAAAATTATTCAAGGGACTCTTATAGAAGCATTCCTAGAAGACCATTTCAGCATATATTTTTTAAATAGAAAATAGATGTCTCGCTGGGGTCAAATTGACCACATCTAGGTACTCCAAGGGTTAAAGAATGCAGAAGTTGGTAAATCAAGGAAACTACTGTATAAGGGTAGGAAACGTCAAATACTAATCCCTTTATGGGGTCCCATTCACGATTTGCTTCTTAAGCTCATTATTGTGTTAACAAATATAATAATGTAAATTCAAAACAAAATAACAGCGACAAGTTAATAAATTACTATTTTACCGGTCAAATTAATAATTTATTATTATATTGATGCAAATTCGCTGTGCAACTAATTTCAAAGCACTTCTAACAACAGTTATATTATCAAACGTCCAGCCTCAAATTTATGGATAAAAGGAAATTGATATATCGACGTGCAAATTCGTGGAAATTTATATGTGACTTACGAATAGAGATTCGGTGCAAACAAAGCAGAAACACCGTCTAGTTGTTCAATTCTTCGTAGAAATATTGGTACAGGATTTCATAATTGTCAAGTGAGGATTACATTTGTTTGAGATCATGACTGTCACATTAACTGACAAAAAAAAAGCAGTAGTGAAGTAATTAGCGAATATTTTGTCATTAGAAGTAGCAAGATGAAGAGTATAGTCAAAGTCTTAGTTTTGTTCTTGTAAATATATACATATATTTAATGTGTGTATGTATGTAATTAGGATATTATACATATATATATATGAAGTGAAAGAAAGAAAAAACAATACAAGTGATAGTGGTATAACCACAGTCTTATTTCCACAATTTTTACCTAAAAGGTAATTCAGTAAATCCAAACTGTTAAAACCAGTAAATATGTATACCGGTATTCTCTTTGAGTAAATAGAAAAGAAAAAAAGAAAAAAGTTGACGAAATAACCAAATCTTCAAACTGAATAAAACATTACAAAACAGAGCTTATTCTTTACCAGCAAAAGTTTGAAAAAAAAATCCAATCCGTACTTTATATTCAGAAGATGGATTATATACATGAACTTAGAAATAAGTCTGACTTTGAAATGTTAAATATACAGTATTTTATGAAGTGATCATGATCTAAATGCTCAAAGTTGTAACTGCCCATCAGTAAAAGTATTAAACACTATAGTTACAGTATACCCTTTCTAATCGGTAGATCAGAATAGCTTACTAGATCATAGTTACAGATGAAGTTGTGACAAAATGTGAAGGTGATAATAGTGTTAAGGACTAGAATTTCGTAGTAGAAACAGAGTAAATCAGATAAAGTTGGGTAAGTGGATTTTTTTTTTTTTTTTTTTTCGCATTCTGCTGTGGATTCTATATTCGAAAATTAGAAACCAGCGTCATTTCCAGAAGTAAATACTCATATAGCTGCTATTCGGCGCTACAGCCGTGGGTGGGTTTTGGTCTTCTCAAAAATCTACTCCATTCTTTTCTGTTTCTCATCTTATCACGCCACCCTTTTACTTTCATAGTCTTTTCCTTTAATACATTTTCTTAAACAATGGCGTGTATGCCATCCTTTCCACATGACCTAGCCACTGTATTCTCTCTGCTTTGACAAATCGTACCATGTTTTCTTTCTTCATTAATATGTCCAGTTTATCGTTGTATCTTATTCTCCACCTGCCATCTTCCTTCACCGCTCCTTAGATCTTTCTTACGTTAGTATTTTTTTTAGCTCCAATGTTCTTAGATTTTTTTTCATCTTTCGTCATTAGTTCTCAGGTTTCTGATCCATATTTCACTATTAAGTCTAACTTGTGTTGTGTATATAAATATTTTTGCTATTTTATGTATGAATTTACTTCTGAATAGTTTCATATTGGCATAATATGTTTTATTTCCTGACTGTACAAGTACTTACTCTATTGCTTCTATCAATTAGATTTCCTAAGTATTTGAATTACTTCACTCCGTCAATATCCTTCACTCCGATGTTGAGCTTTTTATTGCTGTTTCCTTTTTCTGGAGCTACTATTTTCATATATATATATATATATATATATATATATATATATATATATATATATATATATATTGTTTTCCATTAATTTATTTCAAGTGCCATTATTTTTGCGTTCGTTCCCAGTTCTTCATACACGCGTAGCAATTCTCTAAAAGTAAATATTTTATGTTTATTGTGCATGCTACATATTTCATAAATAACCATATACTACAACAAGCACTGCCATGTCCTTACCATTCTAGAGATTTTGGCGTAAGAAATGACTAAGTTGTTTTAAGCGGGAGACTTTATCTGATCTATCAATATCAATGTTTTCTTTTTCTTTCTTTTATTTATTTATTTTTTTTAAATATCCTTATAGACATTGTTGATGTATATTTAACCTATTTATTGGTAGTGAAAATGCATCAAACATCTCAGAGAAGTGTCCTATTTCCTAGTCCTTATTCCTATGAATAAAGTTCTAAACGATGCTATTGAAAATGAAAGAAAATACAATAAAGGAACGTTCTTTTACTTTCGGAGCTTGATCATACCATATCATTCTGATAATATTTCCAAGCTTCTTATTACACGATTGCCATAAAAGTAAAAGTAAAAGTAAAAGTAAAAGTAAAAAAAAAATAGTTATGGAATTTTATTGTTTTCAGAGAAAAATTTAAGTTACTGCTCAGGAATTTTCTTCGAGGCTTCTACTCGGTTATAGTTTCATTTAACCTCTGAGGCTGTACAAATTTTTATTTTATTGGTCAAATAAAACCAATTCTAGAGTTATTAATCATACTTCAAAATTCGTGGATACCAATTTTATACACATTAATAACTAACTGACTAACTCTATTGCCTATGGAACCCGGAGGTTCAATGCTGCATTCACAAAAGCTCTCCTTTGACTTATATCCTTAGCCAACTGCATCCAGTATCTATCTTATATTCCTATTTCTGCGAGATCCATCTTAATGTTGTCCTCCCATCTGCGCCTAGGTCTTCCTAATGGTCATTTTCCGATTGGTCTTTCAGTCAAGACTTTGAAAGCGGTCTTACTTTCTTCCTTTCTCGCTATATGACCTGTCCACCTGAGTCTCCCAGATTTGATGACCCTAACAATGTTTGGTAAACGATATAAATTATATAGTTGCTCGTTATGAAGTTTCCGCCATTCCACGTTCCCGCTTCTCTTGGGTCCGAATATTCGTTTCAGGATCCTGTTCTCAAATACTTTGTCTACATTTTTCCCTCAGAGTAAGAGACTGTGCTTCACAACCATACAAGACAACAAACATGATTCGCATTAATACGAAAAATTTATTGAAATATTTGGGATTACTTGCTACATTGGCTTCGTTAAACGATTAAAAAGAAAACTGGACATAATGTGTAAAGTTTCATTTTTAATGAACACATTTGCTAATTATTGTAGATACAAGTGACTAGACTTTGCTTTTCAAAAATGTGACTTAAATTTTGTAAAATTTAAACGAGAAATTTTGAAAACACTAGAAAGATATTGAATCTAAGAAGGTTATTTTAAATGTAATACAATTAAAAATATTTAAGATACAAGAGTACTTAAAATTTATTTGTACAGAATTAGTTATAATATCCTGTAAGAATAAATCTTCAAGTGATGTGGAAAGTGTGTGAGTACGTTTATTATTATTATTATTGTTATTATTATTATTATTATTATTATTATTATTATTATTATTATTATTATTATTATTATTATCAAAAAAGTAAACTTACCCTCATAGGCATAGTTTTATTCATTTTCAGCTGGAAATTAAGACAACATAGGGTAAAATTGCTTTAAAAGGGATGAACAAGGATAAGTATTTGTCAAAAAAGCTATACATTTTTTTCTCAAAAAGTATACGATTCCCCCCCCCCCCCAAAAAAAAAGTACTTGGAGCTCCTAATATGTACGATAAATTGTTTTGTATGTTCATATTTTGCGGCCGCAATTTTACCTCTATTATTTGTACTTTTGCCCTGAAATAAACAAGACTGCTGCTCGAAATACATAGGTGTGTTTATGAAACGAAAAAGGTTACGCCCCCAGATTGAAAGAGGTCTATGTAGTTGACAGGCAAATTGAAGGTAACGCTTTATACTTACGTTATCTCGGCAATCAGAGTTAATAATGTGGTTGCTCCTTGCTGTGACCACGTTTGCCTCCACATGTTTCCGCAGGTATCGGCTTGAAGGGCTTAGGCGAACACTTGAGGTACATTTGGGCAAGGAAACAAATCCTGTCCATAATGAGGATCAAACTCCAACGGTCCGTTTAGTAGATAGATGCCTTACTGGACTATATAATCTCTGCTTTATGCATGTTAATATAGTTTCTGGAAAAGAGGCACGATAAGCCTGCATTTTAATTTTTAAGTTTCCTTGTACAGTCCACAGCAAAAAACCTGCAACATGAGCATGTAAATTTATTGTGAAACTACGCTTAACAGTGCAGGAAATCAACATAACGTCTAAGTGGCACGAATCACGCCAGGTGAAACCTTGGCGTCCTCCGCTGCACACTTATTTTGGAGCAAAAGACTTCGTCGTTTCACAGTAAACTTACATGCTCATGTTGCAGGTTTTTTGCTGCGGACTGTACAGGGTGTCCGAAAAGTCCTCGTACCCCTGGGTTGGAGTATCCCAGAGAGCAATGTTTGTGTAATTTTAGTTTACTTACTACATACTATAGTCCTTACATATACGAACTATGTATCCAGTGAATTTGTATATGCTCCATCTGCGGTACACACAGATGTATGCGCCCCCTTGTCCTCATTGACATGTTACGGAGCACCTGAGGAGTTTCTAAAAGCTTCCAGCACATCTTCGCACACTTCTTCATTCGTCCTATAACGACAATGAGAGACATAGGACTTGATTATTCTTCATAATGAGTTGTGTGGTGGTGTAAGATACGGGTTTCGTGGGAACCATTTCAATGGGGCTGGAGATGTTGGAGAACCACGCCCAATCCAGCGATCTAGAAATTGTTCATTAAGGAAATCACGCACCTAAAGATCAAAATGAGCTGGAGTTCCGTCCTTGCTTGAAAGCAGAGTTTACCAGACACTGCTGTCTGTAACCGGAAAGCAGTGCTACCAACTGGGAACACCACAGCCAAAATTAGACTGATATTGTTCTCTGTGATACTTAAATCTATGAATTACGGGGACTTTTCGGACACCCTATGATGGTCAGGGAATTTTAGGGTTTGGGATTTGTTTTAGGGGAGGAAAAAGTGGCAATTGTGTAATAGGAATTTGAGCGCCTATATAGTATATACATATAAAATATAACACCAATATTCTTTATTTGCGAACGGACAATAACAAAAAAAAAAAGTAATCTAAACGATTTACACCAATACCATAGTGTTCGATTTCCGCTTATTACTTTTCCCTTCGTAAATCTTTATTCAATTATTTAATCAAGTAGGCGGTTCTGATCACATAGAAACTAAGCGTAAGTCCTTGACACTATCTTCACCTTTTATTCTTATTCGTATTTCACAGATGCTTATTTTTATTCATATTGTCAACGTCCGGGATAAAGTCTGCCAATTGTTATATCCTTAGAATAGGAAAATATTTGTGAATAATAAGATATACAAGGTGTTTCAAAACGACACCGACAACGTTTGGGAGGTGATTCCTGACACCAAGATAAGACAAAAAGTATAGACCAACTTGAATGCACAAATGCTTCCTTTCGGAGCTATAGGCTGCCAAAAACATGAGAAAATGAACTTTTAGAGTTCCATAGCTCCAATACTATGGGACCTACAGTAGTCGGGTCAAGACTTTACTGAGGAATTAATATGTGCGTTATCCAAATATCCATGTTTCAGAATCGTGCGGTACATCCGCAACAATTATTATAGAGGGAGTTTTGCTACGGGCATATAGTTTGAAATACCAATTACCTCTATAAAAAATGTTGCGAAAGTACTGCAGGATTGTGAAACTTAGATATTTGGATAGGGCATATACTACTTCCTAAGTAAAGGTTTAGCCCGACTACGGTAGGTTCCGTAGTTCTGGAGCTATGCACCTTTCAAGTTCATTATTTCATGTTTTTGGCAGCCAATAACTCCGAAAGGAAGCATCTGTGCACTCAGGTTGGTGTATACATTATTTTATCTTGGTGTCAAGAATCACCACCCAAACGTCGGTATTGTTTTGAAGCACCCTATTGTTGATTTAATTATTCCTGCCGAGACAGAAAATATAACTATCCTATTATACAAGTCTCTTGCCAAAGTTATAAATTTCTCTTCATATCTGGTTTACGTTCATTGAGTTGTAAGGTTGAAATGAACGAAAAATCTTATATTTAATGTAGTGGTCAGTAGTTACGGAAATTAGTTTTATTTGATCTCAATCGTATATTATATTCCAGTTTTGCTTTCTCTTGCTCTCTTTGTATATAGGTAGATAGATATTTAATGTATGTTTCTGTAGCATTTGTAAGACAAAATATAAAGTCAGAAGTTGTTTTTTTTTTTAAAGTTAGTATTCTCTTATAAATTAGCTTGCTTTTGTAATTAATTTCTAAAATAATAACTTTTTTTTGGAGTTAAAAGTTACAAAAATCCATATCATCAAAGAGTCAGAGTTTTGACTATAAACATATTTTAAACATTATTGTTAAAAAGTTTGCAACTAGTTTTTTTTTAAAAAAAAGTTCTATATTTTCTCTTCAGTATTCTTAATTTGTGATATTTTTTTAAATTACGAAAAGTCAGGAGTTTTATTAATTAGCCTACTTGTACCTGTAATAATATTTTGGACAAAATTTCCAGATTGTATATTATTATATATTACATCTTTATCTTTGAGGTAATTCCAAACTGTTAAATATTATTTTGTTATAATTATTGGTCAGATAAATTTATTATTTTTTGCTTTTGTGTTTTGGGTAAAGATGTTTTCAAGTTTAAAAAATAGCTAGGAAGTACAGTTTAGTAAATACCGTTAATTTGTATTTAGAAAACATCCTACTAACTTCCGTAGTAAGTTATCATTATACTAATTCAGCGTTATCGTTTGTATATAGAATTGAATAATTTATTCTAATAAAATTCCTGGGTTTCAAAATATCGTAAAAATTACTAAATGAATATTCTACTAAAGTGCAGATAAATTATTGTAATTTTTTCCAAGTTGTTTTTTTTTTTAGTACCTTTTTATATAAGTAATTATGTTAAATACGTTGATATGCATCTTATGAATTGAGTTTTTCATGTGAGTTTACATTTTTGGGAGAAATATACTTTTTTTTATTTCAGTTTAGTGAAAATAAAACTGAATTTCATAATGAAAGACTTTTTTTCTCTTTTTATTCCCCATTTCTATCCCATATTTCTGATTGATTGTACATTTTTCTTAATCTTGTCAAAATTATTTTGATCTACGTGGTAAAAACTTTTTTTTTTTAACTTTCTAGGTTTCATTGACTGTTTGGTTTAGGAATTTGTGACTTGACATTTTAGTGATATTTTATGTTGCTGATGATGGTTGAATTCTCTAATGTAGTAATGTAGTGGTTGAGAGAGAAGAACTCCCCGTACTTAAAGAGGACAAACACCACCCTGCGCTATTAATTAAAATCAAACAGAACAATAAGGTAAAGATAAAAAGTCAAAGTAAAGTAATGGGTTATAATTTCAGTAAGGCAAACTACAATCAACTATATCACGAATTGGAAAAGGTAGAGTGGGAGGTACTGGGTGACCATACTGACGTTGATTGCGCTGTTGAAAAGTTTTATTCCACCTTATATAATATATTTGACAAATGCATTCCGAAAAAGAAACAGAGCACGGGAAACTATCCTAGCTGGTTCACGCTAGACATAATAAATAAAATTAAAATGAAAGCACGTCACCGCAAAGCGATAAGACTCGGAAAGTCAAATATAGATTTACATAAACGCGAATTTAATAAACTTCGAAAAATGATTAAGAAAGATATACAAGTCGCATATACAAACTTCGTTAAGGAAGCGGAATATTTAATACAAGAGGACCCATCTACGTTTTGGAACTTTATTAAGAGTGAAACAAAGCATTTAAATGGTAATGTATTGTGTTATGAGGGTAAAGAGTTAGCATATGATAAAGATATAGTAAACGCATTTGCAACCTACTTTAAATCAGTGTATACAGATGGAGCACCACTGCTAGTTGAAAGAGATGATTCGACATTAGTTGAAATGTATGAAAAAATTGATATGTTGCAAATAGTGGTAATAGAAGTGGACGAGATTCGAATGGCAATCAGAAAACTAAAATCAAAGTGTTCGATAGGTATCGATGATGTACCATCATATGTAATAAAAGGTTGTGAAGAGAGTTTCTTATTACCTTTACACATGCTATTTAACCTAATACTCCAAACCAGCACGTTTCCAGCAAAATGGAAACTTACAAAAGTTTGCCCTATTCCTAAAAATAATGACAGTAAAGAAATTCAAAATTATAGGCCGGTTTGTATTCTAAACTTATTTGCAAAGATATTTGAAAGCATAATTTATAAGCGCATTGAAAACCACATTAAACCAGTAATATCGGATTATCAGCATGGATTCGTTCCTGGCAGATCCACCGTAACAAATCTCGCTGTCTTCACTGACCATCTAGTTGATACATTGGAGAGTAATAATCAAATAGATGTAGTTTATACAGATATTGCGAAAGCATTTGATAAGGTAAACCACACGTTGTTAGTGAATAAACTTAAATTTCTCAACTTTTCTGATCAGTTAATTGCTCTTATGAAGTCATATTTGATGGACAGAAAACAATATGTGGTTTATAAATCCTGTAGATCATTTGAATATATTCAATTTTCTGGAGTCCCACAAGGATCTAATTTAGGGCCGTTACTTTTTATAATATTCATTAATGACCTTCCTAATTGTATCAAAACATCACATAAACTACTCTATGCAGACGATCTAAAATTATATAGGAGAATTACAACAGCACAGGACTGTGTCAGTTTGCAGGAGAATCTAGACAGAGTAAAAGAATGGTGCAAGAGCAACTTGTTAAACATAAATTCAGATAAATGCAAAACCGTGTCCTTCACTAAGAAACGGAATGTTGTTAAATTTCAATATAAGATAGATGGTAAAGAGTTAAAGGGGGAACAAACTATCAAAGATTTGGGTGTAATATATGATAACAAACTATCGTTTGAGCATCATATAAATCAAATTGTAAATGACGCAAACAAAAATCTTAGATTCATTTTGAGAATGGGAAGGGAATTTAATAAGTCGAATGTTTTACTGAAATTATATTTTTCATTTGTTAGATCAAAATTAGAATATGCGTCTATTATATGGAACCCCCACACGAAGAAAGACTCTATTAGAATAGAAAGAGTTCAAAATAAATTTCTGCGGTTTCTGGTGTACAAGAGAACAGGCATCTTCCCCACATATGAAAATAGTACTTCTCTTAATGAAAATTTTAACACAATGTCTCTCAATCACAGAAGAGTGTTAAATGACATGATATTCTTGTACAAAATATTAAATAACAAATTAAATAGTAAGGATTTGGTCTCTGCCTTTCATCTCAGGGTACCCAATGGAAACATACGTGTGGGCAATGGAAATTTCTTTTATTGTAAGAAATCTCGAACAAATGCAACAAAACAGTCACCAACGTGGAGGATGGGTGCAGTCTACAACAAACTGAGTAAATGTAAAAATGTTCTGGATATACATAGTATGGGTCAGAATAGATTTCGCAAATATATTATAGATATTCTATGTAACACTGGTATGAACACTGTAATTGGGTAGAATAACCTGTTGTGTTCTTCTTCTTAAATAAATAAATAAATAAATAATTGCACATGTTAACATCAAATATATATAAATAGACATAATAAGGGGTTGTCACAAGATTGCAAAATGTCAAAGTCAGCAATATCATTCTGGGTGACTGGAAATTCGTCTGCTAGTAAACAACAAGTTATCCGTTAGGATGTTCTGGAAAACATACTGCGTCTTTTTTTTTTCGATGGATTAATGTGATCGGGCAACTTGTGAAGTGAGAATATTAAGATAATGAAGTTTCTTGCCATTTTCGTGGTTTTCCCGGTGGTGTCCCAAGATTATGGTCATTCCACCGCAACGTGCTCAATGTATCTTTTGTGATACGCTCGGTTTCAACGAAACACGTGACCAACGGCTGTTACAGCGCAGTACAGTTGTGATCACCCCGCCGTCAGGTCGTGACACAATAAAGTGACGGGGGACGTTTTAGTGGAATGGTGTCACTGTACTTCACACGGGCAGATAAGTGAGTAATAGAATAAAGAGTAGAAGACACCATGAAATTGATGCGCCGACTTTTCCTTACACCATCAGAGAGAACTCAATTTTAAGTTGTTTGATACCTATCATCATGGACTCCAAGATTCCATCAAGAGTATAATATTTTAAGGGATACAAAGTTAGATAGTATTAAGATCACAAAAGCCATTTAGTGTATTATTAACAGTACAAAAAGCTTACTTCTATGCCGTTGTGAAAACAATAAATATTTCAGTTTAACGCCCCACGATTAAGCTCTTTAGGCTAAGGAAGATAATGATTAAGGCAAGTGAATGATGATGATGATGATGATGATGATGGAATAATTGGTGGAATGATAAAGTAGGAGGAGACGGGAGTACCTCGGCAAAACCCACGGACACGATATTGTCCATCACAATTTCTTTGACCTGGGATCGAACCAAGGACCCCACAGACAAGAGGTAAGTACTCTACCGCTGAACCACCGTGCCCTCTTGGATGGCGTCATATAACTTGTTAATGGAGGAGCTCGCTGGGTGGTGTACGTCAGCTTATTCCGAAAGCAAGAATACATATAGGATGAATCAAAATGATGTTCCCGATTTCAATTATTGTTGTTTTCCTTTTAATAACACGTATGTAAATAGAGATTACACACTAGGGTTCAGCGTTTTACCACTTTTTTTCTCAGAACGAAATGTAATACCTGGCAAAAGTGGCCCACCCACATGGACATTATAGGTATAGATTTTTTGTCAAATCGGATAATATCTTCTGTGAGAACTATTACCTCAAAGTTTGAGAATTTCACTGAAAATTACAAAAAAAAATGCCAAAGCTGTTCGTTAATTTTAGTTATGTTAAAGTGAAATTCTAGTTAGTTATTTTTGGTTAAATACATGTCAGTTGCTATGAAAACTGACATTCAAGTATAAAAATGCCCTTGGGGGGATAAGAGTGCCTCCTATGGGCAAGAAAAGAGCAAATTCAGTACAGTTAAGCGGTTGTGCAGCTCCTCGCTCACCTGGCCATATAGCCTGGCCAAGCGATCCAGAGCCCACCATGTGGAGATGGTTCCACCTAAGGCTCCTCCGCCAGCCCTACCCAACCAACCAGCCATATGTAGGGCCGCATGAACTAATTTGATCGTCACTTTCAGGAAAAATTGTCACAAATTGGGACTTCGATTGAAATTTAGACACAGTTTGTCTATAAAGTAAGGTTGACGTGATCATCCCATCTCTAGCATCACTGCCACATACTCGGGAGCTGCTTCATTGGCTAATTTCACTATCCGCTCTACTGTCACCGTGTGGCACGGATAGACAGTAAAGGACCATTCTGGCACAGTGTTGTCAGGAAGTGAAAGTTTATCCATGAGCTGTTTGTTTGATATCGTCCTTAGAACTGGTGGTACAGTTATTGAAACATCAGTGCTTTCTCAAAAGATCATTTCATTGTAATCTTTCGCCTCAAAATTCAGTTTGGTGATGATGTTATATCTAATGAAGTTATGAAGATACCCTGCTTCGTGTTCTCGAGCAGTAAGAATCTTATGTAATGTATTTTGTCGGACAATAAGTCGATCATCAGTCATCATGGCGGGAACATTCTCTGGGATTGCGAAGAATGCACTCGTCTGAATAGATGAACGGATTACAGCCTGGTATTCTCTTGGTAAGTATTTAGACCTAGCAATGATCTCAAAGACGTGACGAGGACCACCAACAATGGAAAACTGTTCTGAAACGGTATTGCATAATCACACAGACTGTAAGTATGAATGTCACAATTTCTACTAATTTCTTGGTTGGTTTATTTGGTGCAGTATACAATCTTAAAATTCTGTTTGCAGCCAGCGAGCTTTGTTTAGTTTGCTAGGGATCGTAGAAGCAAGCTCTTCCGGGCATGCTCCGGAGTCAATGGCTTTAGATATCTGGAACAAGTATCTCAGGTCCTTACTGAGTTTTTTGAGCTCTTCTGGACTGTGATGAGGTAAGTCACATTTTATTGGTTTGAATGGCATCACTGGAAGCTTTTCGGTCAGATACTTTTGAGCCTATGGGACCTGTATAAGAATAGAACTTGAATAAGCGCCTTCAATATGCGTAAAGAGAGCTTGGAACGGCAGTTCATTAAAATGCAAGGCAAATAGCCCATTGCATAGGTTATCCTGTTAGTTCCTCTAATTTTCGAAGAATACCTCCCTTCCAACCAGTGTTAGTGTTTGTTCCATCATACCCAAGAACCTCAATTTCATCAAAGCCAACTTTGAGTTGGTTCATGATGTATTCGAAAATAGCCATGGTCTCGTCATGTGCAGAGCGAGAGGATGGTGTCACGTGACCAATGATAAGTGCTCTTCTCTAAGATGCCTGTGTGTGTTTAGTGTCATCCTCTCGACCATCAAAGTAGAGGTTTTAATGGGATCATCATTTCTAGAACTTTCTTTTAAATTCCGAGCAACTTTAAGTTTCGCATGGCTTTGTTTGCCCCTGCCCACAATTAAAGCAGATGTTATGTCGCTAGATTGTTGAGATGTTATAATTCGAGCCTTTAAAGCTGTCTTAAGTACAGTTGATGTTATATGTGCCCAGTCTTCTCGCTTAAATTGTATCTCTGAGCAATCATAACAGTTTCAGTCAAATCTAGCTTCGGTTTAGATGTTCTGTCTCTGGGTTTAGTTTCTTCCTCAGAAGAGCTATCCTCTGCTTTGTCTTCAAGATGTGCTTCATTGTCACTAAAGTTTTGGCAGATGATTGAGAAAGGAAACTCATGTCTACGCCTTTTACACGAACGTTCAGCCCTTTTCATCATTT
The DNA here is from genome assembly GCF_964235325.1 of Thermobia domestica. Taxonomy (NCBI): domain Eukaryota; kingdom Metazoa; phylum Arthropoda; class Insecta; order Zygentoma; family Lepismatidae; genus Thermobia; species Thermobia domestica. The sequence continues at coordinate 15,807,629 of NC_137469.1, read as the reverse complement.
GTTTTGTTACTGCTAAATCAACTGACCCGATGCGACCAATTCTGGGATATCTCTGATCAAGAAGGAACTGGCGTATTTTCTGTGAAAATAGTGATTAGCAAACTATTATCTGTAACGGCCAATTCATATAAGCTGAAGGAAACAGTAACAAAATATAACACTTGAGAAATGGCGCCCAATTCGAAGCGTATCCGACTCGTTCCTGACTGCGATGCTGAGTTAGACAGATCGGGACTGGAGAAGAGCGTTTTGATATTGTGAGCTGGAGCGGTGGGAGTGTCATGGTTTAAAATAACAATGCTCTGCTACCGTTATGAACCACCAGTCGAAGGAAAAGACAAGGACGAAAATAGCTGTAGAAACGCTTAATTGTACTGAATTTGCCCCCTTTTCCGTCCCAGAGGAGGGACACCTATCCCACCGCAGGGGCATATAACAGACATTTTGTGACATGAATGTCAGTTTTCATAGCATCTGGCATGTATAAACCCAAAAACATGTTTACTTTAACATAACTAAAAATAATTAACAATTTTGGTATTTTTTGTAATTTTCAGTGAAATTTTGAAACTTTGAGACAATAGTTCTCACAGAAAATGTTATCCGAATTGAAAAAAAAAAGAAAGAAAAAAGATCTACACCTGTAATGTCCATGTGGGTAGGCCACTTTTGCCAGGTATTACATTTCGTTCAAAAAAAAAAAAAAAAAAAAAAAAGTGGCAAAACGACCCACCCTATTACACACATTGTTTGATCAGCTCATAAAGTTTTCTTCTAAAAATGTTCAATATGCGATTTACGAGTTATATGACCAACATTAGTCTATAATCAAGTTCTACCAAACTCTTCCTACCATATCAGAGTCGATAATAGTAGAAGTAATATTTTAAGTAAAAAAGGAAGACAAAGAGTTATTAATGAAATGGTATTGATTAAATACAAGTAAAAATAATGTATAATTTTGTAGTATATGCATCGTTAATAGCTGTATTGTTTAAGATGCATACTATAAATACGACTTAACTTATACTGAAATACATTTTTTCTGCATCTATGCCGGAACAGCTACGTATCCTTGTAACCCTATAAAAGAAAGAAAGAAAAAAAAAGATAGTTGTGCACACAGGTTCAAAATAACCTAATTAAACCTAATCTATTCTTAAGTTCTAAACTGATATATACAGGGTGTTTCAAAACAACAGTGACAACGTATGGGAGGTGATTTCTGACACCAAGATAAGACAAAAAGTATAGACCAACCTGAGTGCACAAATGCTTCCTTTTGGAGTTATAGGCTGTCGAAAACATGAAAAAAAAATGAACTTTTAAGGTCCGTAGCTTCTAAACTATGGGATTTACGGTAGTTGGGTCAAGACTTCACTTAGAAACTAATATGTGCCCTATCCAAAAATACATGTTTTAGAATCCTATGGTACTCACGCAACAGTTTTTATAGAGGGAGTTTGGTTACTGGCGTATGATCTAAAGTTCACACCAAGCTTGGATACTTGGATAGTGCACATACTAGTTCTTGAGTGAAGTCTTGACCCGAGTACCGTAGGTCCCATACTTTAGGAGCTATGGACCTTTAAAGTTCATTTTTTCATATTCTCGGCAGCCTATAACTTCGAAAGGAATTATTTGTGCACCCAGGTTGGTCTACAGGCCCGTATCCACGGGGGGCAAGGGGGGCCGGGGCCCCCTAAACTTTGGCTAGCCCCCATAAAATTTCACGGTAGGCTTGCAAATGAACTATAATATGGTGATGAAGTATAATATGATTGGGTCGGCCCCCCCTAAATTTCTGAGCTGGCTACGGGCCTGTTGGTCTATACTTTTTTTCTTATCTTGGGGTCAGAATCACCTCCCAAACGTCGGTGTTGTTTTGAAATACCCTATATATATATGGTGTTGATGAACTATACCGACAAACTGTAAGAGGTGATTCTTTACATCAAAATAAGAGAAAAAATTCATATCGAGCTGTGGTGAAAAGTGAATAGTATCAGAGCTAGGGCTGTCCAAAATCGGGAAAAAGCCAAATTTTAAGAGGCCCTATTTTGAATTCGAGAGACTGTGTATGGTGGTCCTTATCAACGTAAAGGAAGTCACGCATACGCAATCCAAAAATACATATTTCATCAATGTTCAATGGCTGTGCAGGGTATTCTCTACAGGGTGCTATTCTCAGATATGCTCTCAACAGTGTTTTCAGTTATACCCTGATTACAAGGTGGATCCAAAGAAGGCAAGATGTAAGCCTTGGTAACAGTGGGCACGCAATACATCGGAGGGAAGTCAGAAGTTTTAAGAACCGGCAGCTCTACGTTTTTGTGTGTGTGTGTTCTGAAATTAACGTGTGCTACGATGTAATTCGTCACAGTATATTTCACGTTTTTTGCACTTATAAGTACAACGATAACGTTGTATGTATCATTGGCAATCTGTGCCTATTTACAGATTGGGATCAGAGGCGAATTATGTGAGCAATATAATGTAAAATGAAAAAGAAAGACATATAGAGATTTCGAGATTATTATTTTGTAATCGGTAGCTAAAATATGAGTTGTTGTTACTATAGCAACGATATAAATATTTGTACATCTACGAAGACATCTTAATGAGTAAAGAAGTGTGTATGAAGGTCTATATATATTTTATTATATGTGCAGAAAAGTTAATTATATATACTTATCATGGTCAAATATTAAAAGCCAATTAAGAAAGTGATAAAACGCGTTGAGTTATTTAGAAGATTAACCTAAAATAAGAACCAGGCCCTTACATAAGCGTGAAAAAGAACATCGTAGTACGTTTTTTTCCAAATACGAGAGACCGTCCTGCTGACGGTCCTTATAAAACATCTAATAAAAAACATGATTAAATGTCGTAACACCTCACATCCCGCCAAAGGATTCCGTGTTCACTGCTGTCAAAGCTTATCGTTTGCCTACTTGAGCCAAGCATAAAGTTAGAGCATATCTCACAATTCGGCTGATGGCATGTCTGGGAATTTCACCCTGCACGGAATAATCCGTACACCCATTGAACATTAATGAAATATGCATTTTTGGATTCCGTATGCGTGACTTCCTTTACGCTGATAACTACCACCATCCATAGTTTCTCGAATTCGAAATAGGGCCTGTTGAAATTTAGCTTTTTCGTGATTTTGGGCAGTTCTAGCTCTGAAACTATGCACTTTTCCCTATATCATAGGTCAATATGAACTTTTATTTTGATGTGAGGAATCACCTCTTACAGTTTGTCGGTATAGTTTATTAACACCCTGTATATATATATAGGGGTAAAAGTACGGGATATGCCGTCCTCTCACTTCCAAAAAGTATGTACGGCGTCCACCAGTTCCTAAAAAATTACAATGGGAAAAGATAGGTTTGGGGATGGCGCACAGTGGTCGGAAACTGGGAAAAAGCGGACAAAAATAGTTTATTATTCCGAAACGATGGAATTTGACGGATCTTTCTCTATCGTTCTATTCGTAATTGTTCTTTCTAAATCGATTGCAACTACTGCGAAAGTGATTTGATGAACCTTTGCTGCAACACGCGCAGTTATATATACACAGGGTGGTCCAAAAGAGGAAACCCTCGCATAAATGTCAAATACTGCAAAGTATAACCAGAGAAACAATGTAGGGGAGTAATAGAGGTGAAGAGAAACTGGGGAGGACACAGAATAATGAATGCCGCCATCTTGAAACCAACAATCGTGAATCATATATTGAAAACATAACATGACACCTTACGTGAATTGGACATCGCTAGCCAGTACGAAGTTATGACAGGTGTTAATGTGCATCCAAGACGCGGTTGCGAGTTCAATGTGCTCTCCATCTAATTGAATGTGCAACTAATAAAAAGGCGGTGTAAAACGAATGTGTGTTTGGCCTTAGAATACAAAATTAACCTACCCAACGAATGCATTACCTATAAAAAGGGAAAGTAATCTAACGTATGTTACGATCATGGTAAGTGCGATGCGTACTACTTGCACAGTGAATAGAAACCAACAAAGTAGTCATGTGATCAATATTAACGTAACATAACAAGTAAAGATCTGCAGCTATTAATACCAATAAAAGTAAAAATTGTAAGTACCTTTGTCATGACTATTCCAAATTCATTGAACCGTCTCTACGCCATGATCATCAATAGTTGCACATGGTAGTAATATGTTTAGTATATTACTAATAATATGATACTAATTATGTTACTGAATGTAGCAACAATAAACTGTCACATTAAGTAGTCAGAATTTTAATAAAATGACAAGTGTCATATATTTGTGGTATTTATTAAAACCGTCACCATAAATGTAAACGATACAAACAATATTTACAATATCATGATGTGAAATATAAGTAGTACGATGGTAGGGTCTATCAAGGAGAAATCCCTGATACTCTCGTGTGTTTATAATGTCTTGTAGTCCTCCCCTCACGACATTTATGTCATGTAAAAGTTCATCAGCGCAAAGCTCATACTCACAAACACAGGCCTTCCATCACCGCTGTCAGTCCTGGGTGGTTCCTCTGGACGCAGAATAATTGTACCATACCACACTCTTAGCAGGTGTAGGTCGAATGATAATAATTTTTTAAAAATGCCTGGTTTTATAGTATCACAAAACTGTTTTTAGCAAGGCACTGTTTATGCTGGAAAATATGTTTTTTCAATTTAAAATAGACACCTTGAAAGATTTTAACTTATATGTTTTTACACCATCACCTTGAATAAGCTTGATATTATCACCTTGAAGGTTTTTATATTTTGAAGCCACTGAAAAATCCGTTTGCGTAGGACGTGTGTTTTTCGTGGTTGTATCGTATTGTTAATCTTGATCTTAAATAGAATATTTACAAGGAGAAATCACGAAGTAGAAATCACGAAGTATATGAGTGTTTAATAATTTTAAACTTTTCATCGTTTATTGATTTTGGGAATATAATAATCCCCCTTTTAATAAAGAACAATGGTCAACTGTTCATGAGAACCAGTGACATGGAATCCCTTAAAATTTTTCATCGTTTAAGACCTTTATAACCATGAGGCTGGTGCACAAAAGAAAGAAAAAAAAACACTAGAGGAAGGAGGCACTAGTAAACACACACACGAGAAAAAAAATCACTAAAACTGCTGGGTCCGTGTAGATGTCGAGCGTAATCCCAATGGTGTATCCGGGAAGGCTGGAACTCGGGAAATCCTGATCGTGGTGGTGCAGCACGTCGAGAGTCAAGGGCTATCTCCTGGAAGTCTGCTATCTGGAAGGCGTGATCCTTGAGCCAAAATGGACAGCATCTTGTGGTCTGGAAGTCGAGAGGTCCATCATCCAGAAAAAAACTGCGACTGGTAGGCATCATCCATGGAAACGGGTAGCAAGATGATGGGTAGCCCAGGTGCGTTTGTGAAAATAGGCCGGATGCGGAAAAGAAATTACATGACAGGAGGCACTGAATTACTTGTTAAAGACCATTGTGAAAACTTTTTTTTGTTTTTTTTTTAAAAAGGGACTAAAAGAAAGAAAAGAGGGAGAAGAGATAATTAGGAAGAAGTGTAATGCTATTGCAAATGTAACGTACAAGGAACAAAAGGGATAACGTAAAAAATACGTATAATGGCGTACTGAAAAGAAGAAGGCACCTGATCAATCTTTAGGGAGATGCGGATATTCCGGGGTGTGTGAAAAGGCGAGACCCTTATGTTTATTTTTTTTATTTTTATTATTATTATGATCATGTTTACTACTATTGTATGTGGTGTGGACGGAAGTATGGTCGTGGATAGCGAAAGATTCCGTTACAGTGGAAGAAGTATAGAAATGAAGAGTGAATTTTGCCATTAAGTAGGACATAAAATATATATATATATATATATATATATTAGTGAGACGTAGTTTATTCCTGGCCAAGATACCGTAAGTTGACCTGGAAGACAAATGATTCGGGAGAAAACTGCGTGAGGTTGCCAGTTATGAGCAAAAGGAGCTTGTATACGGGTGGTGAGAAAAAAAAATGGAGACGCGAGTGGCAGTGGCAATTTAATGTGTGCCGTTCGCGAATGTGTGGTGGTGGTTTTGTGTTTTATTATCATCATAATGAGAGGATTTGTTAAGATATGTGGAACGAGGAATGAAAATGGCGGAGGACAGAGTATGAGGTAAGTACCGAAAAAAATGTGTATGGATGAGAGAAAGCATTTCGTCCTAGCGACCTTAGTGATATCATGTGGGGTCGGACCAGCCGTTCCCAAAAAAGGACGCAAGAAGGAAATGAGATGGAGAGTCTTTCCTTGCGCGCCTAGGAAAGAAAAATGACGTGAATAATGAATGATGCCGGTATATTGCTTATGTGGGAAGGAAAAGCGTAGAGTTTGTTATGAGCGTAACTAGGAGTTGTTGCACGGGAGAAATAGCACATGTACAGCGGGTTGCCTAAAACAGGAGACGAAGCATATGCAATAATAAGGAACTACCGGAAGAAAAAAAATGCCGCACGGGAGAAATATTGCCTGTAATGTGTGTTGCCTACCTGTATCTGTAATTATGGCATAACGAGAGACAAAGTCGGAAGTTTTGCCAGTGTGGTACTACAGAAAGGGATCATGTTTCACTAGGAACGTTAAATTAGATAATCAAAACATAACGTGAAATGTAATTGGTAGTTGGGTTTTGAAGTAATGTGTGGTCGGATCCTATTTAGAGGTACTGAGGAAGCGCTTGTACTTATACTCAAATTCGGGGTCTGGGTTTGTAGGTGGGATGTACAGTTTCAAACGGGTCTTAGCAATGACCGTTGGCTTCCCATCAATATCTAGAAGATACTCATCAGCCGAGACATTCGAAATCACTTTGTAGGGTCCCTTATAAAGACGGGATAATGGCTTACATGTGTTAGGTTTTGTTGAGGTATCTAAGACCATAACTAAACTGTCAGGGAAGAACTGTGTTGGATTTTTGACCTTCTCAATGCGCTTCTTCAGATCAGTGAAAACTTGGTGTTTTCGAAATTCAACGAGGTCCCTCATTTCTTTGAGTGCAAGTAGGCGATCATTAGTATTCAAAGTTTCTTGTTGAACATGTAGCAAATTGTCTAATGGTAAAGTGGGATGAACGCCATAGAGGAGAAAATGAGGAGATAGACCAATGGAAGTTAAGGGTGATTTATTCAGAGCCGCAGTGGCATGCGCAAGGAAGCGAGGCCAAAATTTCTGGTTGTCTTGGCACAGAAATTTGAGACTCGTTTGCAAGGAGCCTAATCTTTGTTCGACTGTGCCTAGAGAACGATGTTGATAGGGTAGGCCGTACTTAACTGTTATGTTAAGAGACTTGAGGAAGTTTAACGATACTGTAGACCGGTGTGAACTCTGAAGATCTAAGTAGATTGTGCGAGGAGTATTATATGGAAGAATGATATGGTTTGTGATGAAATTGATGAAGTTGTCGCTGTTTGGAGTTGTTATGGGATGAGTAATGGTGAATCCAGTACAGTGATCCGTAGCTGCATAAAAGTATTGAAAACCTTCGGGATCGCTGGGTATTAGCTTGCCTGCTAGGTCCAAAGAAAAGGTTTCAAATAGGCCTGACTGAGGAAAACGCTGAATTGTGGGGTTATTAGGCATGTAATTGCGTTTAAAGATGGCGCAGCCTTTACATGATTTAAGTTTCTGAGCTAGCCATGATTTTAGGCGCGGAAAGAAATACTTGTATCGCAACATCCAATACATCTTGGTAAAACCTATGTGAGTCATTGAGTCATGATACTCATCGAATAAAGCTGGTTTAAGACTATCGGGTACGCAGAGCAGTAATCGAGAGTTAGGTACTCGGTACAGTTTTTTGTAAAGTATGCCTTTCTGAATAACGTATTGTTTGTTGAGACGTTGGAATGAAGGATCTGTCTCGTCTCGTTTGTTGAGAGTCTCGATAATTTTGGAGAAGAATTTATCTTCACCCTGTAGGCGAGATAGATCCAAGTTGTTATCGATAGTTAGAAGTACAGAATCAGGCACAACTTCATTGTCCATGTCTATCGTGTCTTGCGTAAGAGGAGCAGGATTCCTACTAAGATAATCAGCTATGGGGTTCTGATGGCTTTTTGCATGTTTGATTGTAAAGTCAAATGTATTAATGTAGTTTAACCATCTCAAAATTTTTGGGGATGGAACAATTGTTTTCCGAACGGCAAGAAGAGAAATATTGTCAGTAACTAGGGTGAAATGGTGGCCTAACAAATATTTTTCTAATTTCCGAAGAGAAAAGTACACTGCATATAATTCTTGATGGAAGATGGGAAGGGGGGAAACGGTTTTGGGATGTCTGGAAGAGACATAGCAAACAGGTTGCACAACGTTAGTAGTGAGATCTTTCTGTAATAACACCGCCCCGACGCCTACTGATGCGGCGTCTGTCATGAGAATGTGGTGTGTATTGCGGGTTGAATATAGAGCAAGTACGGGGGGTGAGGTTAGAAGTTTCTGCATTGTTTCAAACGCTTGAACGCGCTCAGGAGTCCAGATGAGCTTTTTAGGATTGTTTGACAGAGCCTGATAAAGGGGTGCAAGAATGATGGAAAAATTTTTGAAAAAACGTCGGAAAAAATTTGCACTGGCTAACCAGCTTTTGAGGCTTTTGAGAGTGGCCGGTCTGGGTGCCTGAGCTAAAGCCGAAATCTTATCAGGGTCAGGTTGTAGAGTGTGATTGTCAATAATATGGCCTAAACATTTAATTCTTTTTGATCCGAGAACTGATTTTTTAATGTTAAAGAGCAGAGAATGTTTGGCGGCTTGCTGAAAGAAGGCACGAAGCACAATCATCATCTGATCGAATGAATCTGCGTGGACATACATGTCGTCAACGAATGATGTAATATTGTTGGGGAAGATGTCCCTATAAATGGTTTGAAGAGCTTGTTGAAGTAAAATGGAGGCATTTTTGAAACCCTGAGGAACAGATGTCAACTGAAGGTGATTGAAAGGGAGAGAAAGACCCTTAATGGAGAACGCAGTGGCCGGTCTGTCCTTGGGATCTAAGTCTAATTGATAGAAACTGGAGTGTAAATCAAAGGAGTTGAACCAAACTGAGTCAGAAAGAGACTCTAGAACGTCCTGTATATCTTCTAAAGGAGAAGCTATTGTTCTGGAACGGGAGTTAAGGCCCCTGAGATCAAAAACGGCCCTTAGCTCAGTTTTGGAATTTGGTTTTAAAACAAATAATATGTTATTTCTATACTGAGAATCTGATTGTTCAAACACTCCTTGATTAATGAGGCGCAGGACGAGCTCTCTTGCTCGCGGTCTAAGTCTGTGTGGAATGACGAATTGGGGGGACTGAAAGGGAACGTCTGATTCTAAGTCTAACGTGGCCGAAAAGGTGGGTATTTTTGTAAAATCATTGTCGTGCCATTGAAAAAGAAAAGCATATTCAGAAAGTAGCGCCTTCATTTGAGCAGTTTGATGTTCGTTCATGTCAGGGGAAAAGTGAAATTTGTTAATGTCAATGAGATGACCGATTTCTTTAAGGCGTTGTGCTTTGTGTCGTGAAGCGTCCTCGTCCGTGGGAAAATGAACCTGTCTGATGGTGTAAGCGTTAGTGTTTTGTTCCGGTGGTGAAAATATAGAACCAATAACAATGGGAGTATTGGCCTTTATAATCTGGGGACGAGACGAGACGTTTGCAAGTGGCAAAACAAGGTTATCTATGGAAACAACAGCATGCGTCATATAACAGTTACTTAAGTTTCGTAAGATAGGAGTATGTAGCCGGAAGGATGTATTTGGAAAGTGACCGTTAACCTTGAGAGGAACTGCTTTAGCTGAACGGGGTGGTATGACAAGTCTCCTACGTGCTTGAAAAACAATGTGAGGAGTGGGATGTTTTTTGAAAAAGTGAAATGTGTTTGTATTAACGCTGTGTATTGCATTATCGGCTGGAGGCATGCGACCTAGATGACGTAATGATAGGATGCCTTTGTCAAAATCAAGGGTTGCTTGATGGTCTTGAAGAAATTTACTGGAAAGGATAGCAGGAAAGTTTTTGAAAGGAACCAAACGAAAAAGTACAGAGTATTGATGACCATTAAAATTTAAGTTGAGAATGGTAGCACGGGAGAGATGTACCGGAGATGATGAAAGACCATTTAGAACCGTGTGAAGCTTAAAAGTACGAACCGAAGGGTCGAGTTGGTCGGCTGGAAAGAGACTGACTTCAGCACCAGAGTCAAGGCAAAAGAAAACATCCTTGGTCATGCAACGGGCTTTTACGTAAGGTAATTTGCCTTTGAAGTGCAACGGTAATTGGAGGTAATCTGAGGAAGAGGGAGGGGAAGAAGGGGATGAGGGAGAATTAAGCGCGAGGAGACTGGTGCACTCTCGCGCTAATTTTTGGCGTTTTTTGGTTTATTGGTACGAGAGTTTGTGGAGACAGGGGAAGGGGAGGGGAGTGAGGGTAGGTGGGTAGGGGTAGGATATTGAAAAAAGGGATGATAGAATGGATATGGGGGAATGGGTATGGTTGGCTGTTGTGTAGTATAGACGTTTTGGGGTTGGGAAGAATGCTTATTAAAACGCTTATTGTTCTTGCCTTTACGAGAGTCGTTATTGTGATCATTTCGTGGAGTGTTACGAGTTGGGGGAGACTGAGGGACAGTTTGACAATGAGAGGAGGCGGTACATTGACAACAATGATATGGGTGTGTGGAGCAATGAGTACACGAGTTAGAAGAAGAGGTCGGATTGGTGAAATGAGAATGTTGGAGACAGGAGGACGGCGGATGGGATGAGAGGGACCGTGGAAAGGGAAGGGATTTATGGTTAGGAGAGAGGGTGTTGTGATTGTGAGGACTAGGAGAACGAGAACGGGTAGGAGCGAAATGAACAGAGGTAGGTTGAGAATTTGAAAGGGTGTTGAGATGAAGCTGTAACTGTGAAACTTGATGAGTTAGTTCTTGAATGGCGCTAGAAGTTGGAACATCTGAAGTTTGGCGTGAAAAGGAAGAGTCCGTTTCTCGCTTTTGGGCCATGAGCTGAGTGCGTTCTAAGGTTGTAACCTCATCAATAAATGTGGGATAGTCAGATATGGTGCGAGTGCCAAACCAACGTATGTTCTCGGGTGTCATACTCGACACGCATTCTAAAAGAAACTCCTGAAAATCTAATTGCGTGTATGCCTGATCTGCCAGAAATTTCTTTGCGAAAACGTAATGAGAAAGTGGTTCATTAGGGAGTTGAACTCGAGCCCTATACTGATGAATGCGAGATCGTGGAACCTGTTCGTCGCCAAATTGTTTTAGGAATTTTTGTTGGACGGTTGACCAGGGAAGGGTAGAGAGATTTTGGGTGGAGAACCAATGTTGAGCGGGTCCAGAAAGGGACTTTTCGAAAATCTTTATGCATTTTGAGTCATCCCAGTTATTGACCAGTGCGATCTTCAAAAAATTTTGTAAAAATAAATCCGCGCTTTGTTCCTTGGACGCACTGTATATATCGGGAATGATGGAAGAAATACCTGCCATATTGTTTGAATTTTGAGCTTGAGGTGTGTTTAAGGGAATGAAAGAAGCCTGACTGCGAGTCGTGGGCATGACAAGAGAATGTGAGAAATGAAATGACCACAATGGAGTTAACAAAGCAAAAAAAGTGCCTTATATGTGTGAAAAGAGGAACACAGACACTAAGAACCACACGAGAGAGATTCCTCTGGGGGAGCCATAATATGTTGAATATGTTACTAATAATATGATACTAATTATGTTACTGAATGTAGCAACAATAAACTGTCACGTTAAGTAGTCAGAATTTTAATAAAATGACAAGTGTCATATATTTGTGGTATTTATTAAAACCGTCACCATAAATGTAAACGATACAAACAATATTTACAATATCATGATGTGAAATATAAGTAGTACGATGGTAGGGTCTATCAAGGAGAAATCCCTGATACTCTCGTGTGTTTATAATGTCTTGTAGTCCTCCCCTCACGACATTTATGTCATGTAAAAGTTCATCAGCGCAAAGCTCATACTCACAAACACAGGCCTTCCATCACCGCTGTCAGTCCTGGGTGGTTCCTCTGGACGCAGAATAATTGTACCATACCACACTCTTAGCAGGTGTAGGTCGAATGATAATAATTTTTTAAAAATGCCTGGTTTTATAGTATCACAAAACTGTTTTTAGCAAGGCACTGTTTATGCTGGAAAATATGTTTTTTCAATTTAAAATAGACACCTTGAAAGATTTTAACTTATATGTTTTTACACCATCACCTTGAATAAGCTTGATATTATCACCTTGAAGGTTTTTATATTTTGAAGCCACTGAAAAATCCGTTTGCGTAGGACGTGTGTTTTTCGTGGTTGTATCGTATTGTTAATCTTGATCTTAAATAGAATATTTACAAGGAGAAATCACGAAGTAGAAATCACGAAGTATATGAGTGTTTAATAATTTTAAACTTTTCATCGTTTATTGATTTTGGGAATATAATAGTAGAGACAATATTTGCTTCGCTTCTTCGACCAGCTCAAGTTGTGGAGAAGCAGTCCATCGAGAAGCAGCAACAAATGAGCTTTTCCTTGTTTGGAACGTTCAGAGAGAGATTTAAACTCTTTTTCTGACCGACCACGTCTTGAACTTGTTTGATCATTTACAAATGGAGGGACAGGGGCGGATCCAGCACCGACTTCTGGGGGGTAGGGGAAGTGTCATACTGCTACTTTTAAGGGCTCGAAACTTTAGGATGGGTTTTATTTATATATATATATAAAATAAGAAATTTTCCTCTTCTGGAGGAAAGCGATCGCTCCGATCGCCCCCCCCCTGGATCCGCCCCTGTGGAGGGATGTTTTCTTGTGGAGGTGACCATTAAAAATGGCAATCATTTAGCCAACTCTCATTGTTATTCAAAAACCTCGATTTTACACGACGGCATTTACTCCACTTCTTATTGAATTGTGGCAGTGCCATTGTTCTTAAACTCTCACCTAACGATGCTTCCCACTTTCCGGACAATTTAAACTTTGTAAAATGTAGTTAACCAAAATACTTATGTTACGAACTTTTGATACAATTAATACTTCTTCAAGATCGCGGTTTTGCACTTGCACTAACACCATCTTTGAAGAAACACTAATATTTACTGGAATGTAATTTAGTTTAGGATAACGTTTCGGTAGGATTAAAATACTCAGTCTAGAATCTCCCTATATACTGCAGTGGTCCTATTCAGCCAGTTCGTACCGGTTCGCTAGAACTGGTTGTTAAAATATTGCGAATTCACAAAACTGTTTGTTAGACCCAGACATAAACACACACGCGCACATGATCTAGCCAAGAGTGAGAGAAAGAAGCGAACATTGTGAAAACACATCTGTACTTTTTCCGATCGCTTACATTGTTTTGTAAATAAACAATTTTGAATTGTTTCAATTCAATGGGCAGACAGAAATTTGAAGGAGCGGGCGCAGTGAAATTCATCTGATACGGCCGATAAAAGAGTTTCGCAGTCATATTAATAAAATATTTCCAAGTCTTAATTGTTAATTCTTTTGAGTGCCCCATATTTGTATTGGTCAGAAGAAACACTTGAAATTTTCAAACAACAAAAGACTTTGTTCGGTAAAGTTTTGAGGCTACGTTCACTAAATCTCACTAAAAAAAAATACAGTTCTAAGAGCATTCATATGTTTTCCCTCTTTCAACTTGGTTTTCTTTGAACGCACTGCTACAAAATACGTATAGTAGAAACAGTTTTTAGTTCGCACCCAAGGTGGTAAAGTTAGCGTTGCGTTCTACAGTGAAAGAACTTTTGTATGAACTAGGGATGGGCAAAACCGGTTTTTATAAAAACCGAGAACCGGTTTCTATAAAAACCGAAACCCGAAAAACCGACATTTCGGTTTTCTCCAAAACCGGTTCGGATTTTCACCGAAACCGGTTCCGGTTTTCTCCAAAACCGGTTCGGTTTTCACCGAAACTGGTTTCGGTGAAAACTTTTCGAAAACACATAAAACTATTTCTGTGGAAATGGATTCGGTTTCCGGAGAACAACAAAACACCATTCTGGTCAGAAATACAAAAAATTTTGAAAAAAAAAAACGGAATCGGTTTTGAAGAAAACCGAAACCGGATCAGCTGAAAAACCGAACCGGTTTTGGAGAAAACCGATAACCGGTTTCGGTGAAAACCGAAACCGTTTTTTGAAAATTTTCAAAAACCGGTTTCGGTTTTTCTAAAAACCGAAAAACCGGTTTTTGTGCCCACCACTAGTATGAACCAATAATTTTCATTTTCGAGAATCCTTGTGTGTGACTGCACGAGAAGCTCACCATTGAGCATCAGTTAGTTATTCGTTAACTATTAAGTAGCAAATGCAGGGAGAGCTTGTTAAATACAATTTTTTCACAACCAAAAACAATTGGCCTATTAAAAAAAATCTTGGTTTGCTCTGTACATACCAGAAGATTAATGGAGGACGGGGTTAAGGGACGGTAAATTTGATTTCAAGTATCTTTGTTTTTTTAGAAATTCTTACAGTAACAGGGTTAGACATATGGGGCCTTATGCAGAGTCGTTTTGATGCGTGATTAGTGGCATACTAAAGAGTTCGACTAACATATGTTCCCTGCAGTAGTCAGGCTTTTAGTATGACGCTAAGCATAACGTCAAAACGACTCTGCATAAGGCGGATGATATCTAAGAACAAGGTACAAGCCTTTATTCCTTAATTTTATAAGAACTCAGACCTTCGGGACACCAAGTTGCAGGGTGTAACAAGACTTCTATTCAAGGTATGTACATGCACAATTGCTATATTGAATTCAAGTAATAGTATGTCAGTCAGCACTGCAAAATGATTCATCAGTCGATAGTAAAACTCTCACGACTAAGATTAAAAGTCGCATACTCGTAATTCATTTTTTTTTATCCTTGCTAACTCAAATACTTGAAGGTCCATTCAGTTATTCAATCTCTGATAATGTAGTCAAATATCAATGAAGAGGCAAATATCAAATTACTTTTGTAAATACCTAAATTAAATGTTGATGTATACTATCATTTTAGTTGTATAATAAACTAAATAACTTCAATTTATGTTGTCATTACCCCTAGGTTAATCCACTTTTCCCATGAAAGTCATGGTGTAATTTGATTATAATACTTTTGTGACATCCACTAACTTATAGTGCGAGCAGATCTCATATTTGTGTGGAAATTACGAGCTAAATAATTAAAAAGGAGTCTGCACATCGTCACAAATGGGGGCTCGTCCAAAGCTTTTCTTCTTTCTTTTTCATTTTTCGGGACGAAAAATTTTGTGGTGCTGCTATGACATCTTTTTTTTCTGTTTTTGTTTTATGTTTTGTTTTGGTATATTGTTCATAGTGCATTATACTTTAAGTAAATTATGTGAATTGTTGCAATTTTACCAATGTATTATTGTGGATTATAATGGCAATTAGTGATTGATTACATTACTCATAGTGAAATACCCCATATATATTTTTTTTCTTTCTTTCCTTCGATTAGAGAAAACGAAAATTTTAATTACTAATTCAAAATGTCTTTCCATTGGTTCCCCTTTTTCAAACCTAAGAAATCTCCGCCGAAGTTTCATGCCTGGTATATTACAAAATCGGGAGAGGCAAATTGCAAATATTGTAGGAAATCTCTCGCTCAGAAAACTGCGCTCACGAAGACTTTGCGTTCCGAGTTATGTCCCATGGCAAAAGAAGCAACCGATTTGCCAGTGCAGCAGGCTAGTTTGCCAGTAGCTAGTTCGCCTACTTCTCTTGAACCGCGGATAAATCATCCACAGCAGTATAGTTTACCAGATCCTGTGGATAAGCAACCGATAACGAAAACGCAACGTTATAAGGAAAATCTGGCTAAGTTTGAAGAAACTTGTAATAAAATGTCATCCTTGACTCCTTTGGACAGTACACAATATAAACCAGTGGTCGCGAAACGAACGATTTTCCTTAAGCCAGAACAACTGACTAACCCTTCTAATGAAGGTGCAGTTAGTTCCTCTGAAGAATCTCCTGGCAATATGACGAGTGATTTTGAGTTCGATCCCAAGTTGGCGTCAACACCTTTTAAGAAAGAAGAACAGCAGCATATAATTGCTCCGAAAGCGGTCAGGGATTATTTTCCATTTGACATACCACCTCATGTGGGCGAACCCTTGAAAAGTAAACTCCCAGAAAATTCACCACCTGAATCAAGTAAATATGATTCAGAAGATGAAATTAAGCAATTGGCAAAGAAGGAGCTCTATCAGGAAAAGACTGTACATGATGTACTAACACCAAGTCCTTTCTTATATGAATCAAATGAAGAATTCAAAGATTTTGCAAATGACGAACCTTGCATAGAAAATCTAAGTTTTCCTAAATATCCGCAAGTTGCTTCTCACCCTCCTCCAGTGAAATATTCCCCCACTGCCGATAATGCACTTGCCTTATTGTTATATGAGAATATTAGGCATGAAATATTAGATAATCACGATATGAAGACTCCTTCAGAGGATTTATTACAATTGGACGAGAATAAATCTATAAAAGTTAATTCACCCTCTCTGAAAGAATCCCAAGTAGAAAATAGGCAAAACCTTAATGAAACAAATGTACAGGAAGAAACTGATAATCAAGTAGCCAATGTCCCGGTATTTAAATTGCCAAAATTTAAAGGAAACCCTAACGAATCGGTTACTAAATTCCTTGATGAATATCAGACCATAGCTCGTGCCTTAAACTGGGATGACCGGGAGCAGCATATATATTTAGTGGCCTGTCTTGAAAATTCAGCTCTTGATTGGTTTTTATGTCATAAAGATGCCATCCAACAGATACAATTTCGGGAATTAAAGCAAATGATTTCTCGAGCATTTCCTGATGATATGTATAAAGGTCAGCTTGAACAAAAGTTGAAGAGAAAACGACTTCCTCCTCGTTTTCCACCTGATAACTTCGCGTATACTTTAATACGGGATTGGAAATTCGTGAGACCTGAAATTGGAGAAAGAGAGTTATTACGCCTACTATATAAGGCATTGCCTAGTAACTATGTCCAAGCTTTAGTCTTAAAGGAAGTATCGACCATAGATCAAGCTATCCATGTGCTGCGGTTATTGTACTTAGCTGACGTTTATACTGAATCTCATCGGGAAATGAAGAAAAAAGGTAGAGAATTAAGACCACATCATGTAAAACCTTATATGGGTGCTAAAAACAATTCGTTTGTTAGAAGAATGTGGACATATAGACGTGAAATCGGGAGAGATGGTAGGCCAATTGAAGTGAAAAGAGCTCGAACGAATTTGTGTGATCACAGATTGCCCACGATACCAATTCGTATTTTTAATAAAAAGGTAGATGCATTATTAGACAGTGGTTCCCAAATTTCTGTCTTAGCTGAAGAAATGATCCCTCAAAATTTTCCAATTGCTAAGCGAATGCGTGCCACTATTCGTTTGCGCACATTAGGGGATAAGTTAACTGAACCACTCCCAGTGGTTCGGTTAAGTTTCCAAGTTGGAACTTATGGTCGAAGATCGCGTCGTTTATGGTTAAATGTGGCTTTAGTTAAACAGTCTCAATTAGACGAGAAAATGGTTCTAGGAATAGATTTCATTCAGCGTTACACATACGGTATAGGGTTACAGTCTATAACTATTAATGGCAATCAAAGACATCCTAACATGAAGTTTTATGTTCAGTATTTGCCAAGTCGTAAGGAACAAACAGTATTAAATCTGTCACATGTTCAGTTTTACAACAAAAATGGTAACTCTAGGACGAATAGAAACGTTAGCTCAACATCAGTATCACCTACGAACATTGACGTGCCTCAAAGTAGTTTAGAACTTCATGATTCAATCTCCCTTTCTGAAGCCGCACATTGTGATTCCCAACCTGAGGACGAATGTCCTATATTGAAAATCAACTGTATTGAGCAGCAAACATCTCGTAACTTGATCACAACTGCCGAGCGCATGCAAATACCTGCTGGGAAAGTTGGTTTAGTGCAAGTTAAGCCATGTTATCCTATAACTGGAGATCATTGTGTTGAACCGAATGATGTTTTGCATCGAACTTACTCATGTTTAATACCACCTACAATGTATGTAGAAGAAAATGGGTATGCTAAACTGCCTGTGTTTAATTTGAGTAAGCGGGACGTGACTATTCCAGATGCTCAAATCATAGGACATTTGGAGAAATGTATTCCTACACCAGAGATAAGAGTGAACACGGTTAAAGCCAGCCCACTCTCCGCTGAGAAAGTCGAAAATTCGAAATCTAAATTACAATACGATGTTGGCAAAGAAATTGACATTTCCCCTGACCTTTCGTCTGAAGATCGAAAAAGGGTAGTAGATCTATTGAATGAATTTCAAGATATTATTGCGTGGACAATAAATGATATAACTGTAACACACGAATATGAGCATAGCATAGAATTAATTTCAAACATTCCTGTATCTTCACCACCCTACAGAGAGACTTTAGAGACAAAAAGAGCCATGAAAGAAGAGATTGACAATTTGCTTAAACAAAACATCATCTCTAGTTGTCGGTCTTCATACGCATCACCAGTTATTTTAGTTAAGAAGAGAGATAATTCTAAGAAACTCATAGTGGACTATAGAAAATTGAACTCCGTCATATCTCCTGACAGTTACGCTCTTCCATCACTCAACGACCTAATAGATTTATTCACAAATATTCAATTCATAAGTTCAATAGACCTCAGATCTGGGTTTCTACAAATTCCCTTAAAGGAAGAGGATAAATTAAAAACTGCATTCATTTGTAGTGCCGGTTTGTTTAATTTTAATGTTGTCCCAAAAGGTCTCTCCACTTCCTCCGTAGCATTTCAAAGAATGATCGACAAAGTGTTTGCAGGGTTAAAATTCAATATTATGGCATGCTTCGTGGATGACTTGATTGTCTTTGGAAAATCTATAGACGAAAAGTTAGATAGACTTCGGAAAGTATTCACTCGTTTGCGAGAAGCCAATCTAAAAATAAATCCCTCAAAATTTCACTTTATGTATGCTGAACTACCAATCTTAGGATTCGTCGTAGGACGCGAAGGGGTTAAGATAGATCCTAAACGAGTCGAGGCTATCACTAACTTTCCCGAACCAAAAACAGTTCGTGATGTACGCAGTTTCGTTGGATTGGCTAGTTATAATCGAAGATTTATTAAAAACTTTTCAGTTATCGCGAAGCCCTTAATAGATTTGACTAAGCCTGATGTAATCTTTCAATTTGGAGATAAAGAACGTCAAGCCTTTAATATTTTAAAGGAGAAGCTCGTTACTGCCCCAGTATTAGCCATCTTTGATCCTGAAGCAGATGCTACCGAATTGTATGTAGATGCTTGTGAATACGGAATTGGCGCCGTATTAATGCAAATCAAGAATGGAGAGAAGAAACCGATTGCTTATTATAGCAGAAAAATCTCAGACCATGAAGCTAAGTCCTTAACGATCCCAGAAAAAGAGACCATGGCTTTGGTACAAGCCATATTACACTTCCATGAATATCTAATAAGAGTGCCTCACTTCACTGCATTTACTGATAGTTGTTGTGTTTGCTATTTAAGGAACATGAAAAATCTAAAAGGCAAATATCTTCTTTGGTTAATCAGGTTGCAATCTTATAACTTCTCGATTAAAGCGATAAGAGGTAACCCCTCTAATCGACATTCGGACTGCATGTCCAGATATCCGACGCAAACCCTAAGTGTGGAAGAAAACGCCAATCGCGACGAAGGGCTGTGTATAAACATGATGAAAATTGACGCGACTGATGTAATCAAGGCACAGAAAGAAGACGAATATTTTGGTAGAATTCGTGATTTAGTAAGGTCTGATCCTACTAATAATGAGGCTCGTCCTTATGTATTAGTAGATGAGGTGTTATATCGTAAGTCTAATAATGATTTAAAACAATGTGTTCCTCGAAGTCTGGTTCCTGAGGTGCTATATGCTACACATACTTCATGTCTAGAAAGCGGACATCTTGGAGAGAGCAAAGTGTTTTCTCGTGTAAATGAGCGATTTTATTGGCCTCGAATGGGATTTGATATCAAACAGTATATTAAGACATGTCGCGAATGTCAAGAACGTAAAGACTCAACCACTACACCATTAGGGTTGCATGAACCAATTAAACCACTAGCTCCTTTCCATACCTTAAATTTGGAAGTATTTGGCCCACTGCCCCCCTCTAATGGTTATAAGTATGTCATCACCGCTGTAGATATGTTCTCAAACTATGTAGTGGCACGACCATTAAGAACAATAACAGCCAAGAATGTTGCAAAGTTTTTATTGGAGGATATTATTTGTTATTTTGGTCCACCCCGCCACATATTGTCAGACCTTGGTTCTAAATTCCACACACAAGTAACTAGCGAAATTATGACTGTACTCGGTATACATCAAAAGTTTAGTATTAATTACCATAATAGAATAAATTCACGAATGGAGAAATATGATCAAGCTTTGGTAAACTATTTGAAGAAATATATGTCTACTTCCCAGAAAGATTGGTCTCTATTTGTTAGAACTGCTTGTTACTCTTATAATACTATAAAACACAAACACCATCCTTATTCTCCTTTTGAATTGGTGTTTGGTAGAAAGGCTGAATTAGGACTCGAACTCGAGACTCCATGCCGAACCCCGTATGGAAAACTCGTGAAAAAGAATCTTGATCGTATAAGGAAAATTAGCACAAAGGCCTTAACTAGTCAGCAGTAAAAACAAAAAGCCAAAATTGATAAGCGTAGGAAAGCACGTACGTAAAAAAAAAAAAAAAAAGATTAGACCTCATTACAAATTTGGTAACTAAGCCGGGGTTATTTCCTAAATGTATGCAACGTGCATCATTAAGAAAGTTAATGTTGAACGAACGAAGTTATATTGTCCAAGTTCTCTAGTTTCAACCTGATCGAATTGTTCAATCATTTCATAGTTAAAAAAAAATGTTAAGTTATCGCGATAGGCGTAGGAACTTCTAACGTGAAATTCAATGTTGATGCAGGCTTTCTGAAAGAAATGTTATGTTAATACATAAATAAATAATTAAATAAGTAAATGGGTACCCAATCAATTAAGTAAATATATTTATATGTATAGAAGGAATAAATAGAGAAAAGAATAGTTTAGAGAAGTACAAAATGGTTTTAAATCCATATATGGTCGGAAACCCTGCTACAAAAAAAAATAAATAAATAAAAAGAGAGAAAAGAGAATAAGAAGAAAATATATAAATATATACAACTAAGGAAACTTGATTCCTTGCGTAGGTATTATATTCCTGGTGTTGACAGCAGACCAAAGACAGACAGACAGACAGACAAAAAAAAAAAAAAACACCAAGTGAAAAGAAAAGAGAGAAATAGAGAAATGGAAAATAAAAATTATTTATTTGTTAAAAGTAATACTTCCGTTAGAAGGATTGAAAATCGCATTAATGAGAGAGAATAAGAATTAAAAATAGGATACGCCTTCGTATTTTATAGGTCCAGATAGGCTTTTGCCTTCGCAGCCTCCGCTAAGCTTGGTGAACCATTGCCTTATTGGCAAGACGAAATAGAACACCTCATGAACGCTTTCGAATTAGGTATGCAGTTCTACGAGCATGTAACAAACTAGAGTTAATTATGAGTACATATTACATATTACAAATAGTTTGAACCCCGTGTATTGGAAAATATCTTACTCTTAAGTCAGGTCGTGTATAAATAAAATTGATTGACTAAAGTTGAATGGATCTGCTAAGGTTAAGTAGGGTTACGTGCCCTCCTTGATGCTCTCTTCGAGCTCCATAATGTGACATATAATCAACCCAAGTTAAAATCAATCGACAGAGTGTACTGATAAATCATGGAGGACAATGATTCTATAATAATAGAGGCCGTGGTATAAGGAGGTCATTATAATAATATAGGCCAGCCGTGATAGACAGATTAACAATAAGGATAGAATTCTCTAAATGTAAGACCTATAGATAAAACTCAAAAATAAGCGAGCATTGGTATTTTTTTTATCTTATTCATTGTATTTCTTTCAATTTTATTTTCTTCCCTTTTATTGTTTAAGTTTCTGCGCAGGTAATTAGTAGTTAGAAGAGATAGATAAGGAAATAAAAATATATAAAAGGGACTGATATAATAATGTATATTCCCTTATATCATAAGATAACCAATCATGAATCACTGTGTGCTTCGTCCTCGTATAGCAGAAAGGTGTACGTTTCCATATTTCTATTAGTATTATTTTACTCTAAAGCATTAGATAATGAAGCAGTGAGAACGATGAAATTGTCATTTGAAAACAGAAACAGAGAAGAAAAGAACACGAGCAACAATAATTTTAATTTTGTATAATCATGTTTTGCTTCCTTTTACAGATAATGCCTCTATAAATTGTCATTGGTCGTAAGTAAGTATGTCTTGCTTTGTTTGTATTAATGCAATGCAGCATTATAGTATATTCTACAAAAAGGTATTATAGTTACATACTTCATTGTATTACAGATACTGCAGATGGATGACAATTCACAATTCACCGTTTGTTTGAGCACTATAGGTAACCCCGAAATACCTGTATACCCCTCCCTCTTTATTTTTTTTTGGATTGGCATGAATGTAGGTATAGTACTCTGTTACGAAGCAAGGACGCCTTCTTCCCCTTTATTTTTTTTTATTTCCGGTTTATTTCCGGCCTGATCCAGCAACGTTCTGTACTTTTTGTTAAAGGTCTCTTTCTCTAAGCAAGTATATTTCATACTTGTTTAAAAAAAAAAATAAAAAAAATAAAAAAAAAAATATATTGTGATATACTTCATAATTGTTAAATCAAACATTGTTCTTTTTTTTCAACGATCTCACTTCATAACAGTATTATCTGTTATTATGTAATAGTGTTTTCTTGAGTATTTTCTGTATTCCGGAAGTAAGTTATCTACTTCCTTACTCAACTGTTATCAGCACACACTCTCAGCACAACAATCTTTATCTACAATTTGCAAGCAATAAAGCGCAATACTTTAAAAAGAAGAAGGTTCTAAATTATAAAATCACCATTATTACTAATTGAGATAAATGCTCTACTATTGGAATTAGGTTAAGTTGAATGGCAGCAGCCTTACTCAGAAAGTTTTCATGCAATAATAATAATAATAATAATAATAATAATAATAATAATAATAATAATAATAATAATAATAATAATAATAATAATAATAAAATGGTAACTAAATTGTACCGTACATTAAAACAAATGAATACTCATGAGCATTCTATAATCTGGAAACAATAATAAGATTAATAATTAATTAACATTCATTAATAGGCATGGTTCATTCATCATTGCTAATTACAAGGCAGTAGTCACTATAAATACCTTTTATTTTCTCAAGGGTGCATATTATGAAAATGTATTCACCTTCAGACCATTTATATTCATGGTTTGGAATGATCCTATTCTGATGGGATCTCTATTTCAGCAGTACAGGAACTGCTTTCCACCTTACTCACACCAAATAGCAAATTATACTGCAAGGAAAATTAATAACATTAAATGAATTCTAAAGTTATTTAATCAAAGCTGAAAATTTAAAGAATTTAGGATGCCC
This sequence comes from Thermobia domestica, assembly GCF_964235325.1. Taxonomy (NCBI): domain Eukaryota; kingdom Metazoa; phylum Arthropoda; class Insecta; order Zygentoma; family Lepismatidae; genus Thermobia; species Thermobia domestica. The sequence continues at coordinate 15,783,952 of NC_137469.1, read as the reverse complement.
TCGGATAGAAAGCCTTCCGTTCTCGAGTGAGCACGGAATTGCCTTTGATATTGTGTTACAAAATGGAGGCTGATCCTTGTTCGCCCACTGCTCCATTTCGAACTCTGTTTAGACGTTTGTCTTTAATCATGACCTTTAAATTGTTATCTAATTGTCACCATTAATTTAGCTAAAAAAAATATTATTGTTCCATTGGCTAATAAGGAATATGTGTTCCACAGTAGCCTTTCCCAAGAAGGCTTTCTGCGTACGAGTGCTCTTACTCTGACCGCTTTAGGTTGGATGAAGCGTCAGTCCAAAGAGTGATTTCCATTTCGTAGACAGTTTGACTCTTACCTGTGCTGACTATCTGAATATATCAAATGTTATTGAGTTATGCGCCTTACTACTCCTTATTAAGGTACTATTATGAACGTTATATTGCTTTGATTACAGATGAGCTTTGATTACAGATGATAATGTAGTTATGGTGATATTATTAGTACATAATTATATGTGTTGCGCAGGTTATGTTTCAGGCTAATGTTGATTATCTTGTATTATTGATTAATATTGATTAATTACTGTTGTTTTATCATTAGAAGTGTAGAAGTAACGTTATATAATTGCTAGATTTATTTGAATATGTATATGTATTAGTTATTTAGTTAACTTGTTAGATTATTATATATTTTTTTGCACATTGTCAATATATATATTTTGCACAAGATGCTATTAGCTTATGATGATTTTAAGCAAAGACCGAGTCATTATCATTCCTTATGTGTAATATATATATAGTGTTGACTTCGTTCCCATATTTTATATAAGAACACTATGTTTACTATCTATATAGTACACATATAGATATAACTCCCTTGAGTGCACTACTAATTAAAAAAAAAACTAAAACAAAATAAAACAAAAACACTCAACAAAACCTTGCACATGAAACATGCATAAAACCTTTGCGTTGCATCTGTTATATAACTGATAATAAACTATATTGTGATAATAAGAAAAGTGAAAAGGAAATCAAGCAAGTTATGTCAATACTACATATTACACTACTACATGCATTACATGTCATTACTCATGCTACATTCCCTCTAATTACTAATTCTACATATACTTCAGACTCCATGCATTCAAGTCTTGTTCCAATGTATAGGTGTTAATTGGTGAAATTCTTCAGTCCTCTCACATCCACTTGCTGAGAGCATGCGAGGTGAATTAACAACATTCCCCCAGGGACACCTCTGCCTAACGGAGTTTAATTAAAATCACGCTAGAGTCAGGGTTGCCCCTAACGGAAGTTATTAGTAATCAACATAGTGCCATCAACCCCATTGCAGACTGTAAGGGTCCATCCACACACCAGACAGGGCGTTACATCATGCAAACATCTATGGTATAGTTTAACTTTCTGCTACCGGCGTCCCCAAATAATTGGCGTAAATTTTCCTAAATTGTTCCGGAAGTATTTTGAGCGGCCAGTGAGTGTGTCCTCTTAAATGTCATTGAATGTTGATGAGTGCCTTCTTCCTCTTCAACGTGCATTCTAACCTTATATTCTAAGTTCTTACTCATTATTGTTCTTATCTTAATAATTATGGTGGACAACACCGTGTGTTTTCTCGAGATTTTCCCGTTTCTTCCCACGTCCTTCATTTCATCATTTCATTCATTACTCATCGCCACCGTCTCCATTAGCCTAACAGGCATAATCATGGGACGTAATTCAAGAAATTCAATTCATTTTCATTACCTAATAAATTTTATCGCACTAATTTATGTGGTACAACATGGTATTTAACAAAGAAAATAAAATAATTTTGTAATAATCTAGTTCCTTTCTATACAGATAAAAGCTTGTTTTGCCACAGGTTGTAAGTACAATCAAGTTATTTAAAATGTATTCTCGTTTCTAGCCGACGACAGACCCCTATTATCTCTTAATACGAATTCTATTATTAAAAGACACAGGTAGACTCTTGATTAGTTAAATAGACAAATAACACCATAAATAATTAATCATATGAACAGGGGTTTGCCTAATATCAATTGTGTGGATTCCTTTTATCTATTTACTATTTTTAAAAGAAATATAAATAAAAAAAAAAAAAGAGAGAGAGAAAGTATATGCAAACATTTGCATGCAAACATTTTATACTCTTCAACTTCACTATTACTTAATCTTATATAACAAATCATTACGTAAAGTTGGAAGCCCGGAAGACTTTATCATCACAAAATTCCAACGACTCGCTATCAGCAGAACAAGGACACACATATGAATGAACAGACAAATGCATTATTATGCGGTTACGCATGCACTTTAGATTATACTACCAACGTTTTCATACTTATATATATATATATATATATATATATATATATATATATATATATATATATATATATATATATATATATATATATATATATATATATATATATATATAAAAAGAAAACAAGGGGTGAACAAGAATATAAAAGAGCAATACAAGAATATAGAATAAACTATTTATCCTTCCATACTATCTATCCATTCTATTAATTGTGTTGTGTTGTTATAGAAGTTATTATTAAGTATTAATGTATTAAAATTCGTTAATGGTGATTAATATTTATTGTTATGTATTAATGATTTGGATTTGTTAATTAGAGTTTATTTAGTCATTATTTAGAGCTAATAAGATTATGAATTAACATATTTTAAATTGTCTTTTCATGAGTAACTCTTGACTACGGCTTGAGAGGCGCCTCGTTCAAAATTAACGGCCAGCACTGGAAGGGGATACTTCTAAAATTGGTTAAGTCTTCAGGCATTTGGAACAGCTATTGGACGGACAAGTGAATGACTGTGATCTTTACAAGGATAGTCCACCCTTCAAAAATAGTATTCCTGGAGCACCTGCAGTATCACTAATGTATTATTCGTGGTGGTCTATATGATGTCTGGTAGGACTAAGGAAAAGACATTCGAAAATGCCTATTTACTTACCTGGTTAACGAAACTTTCCTTTTCTTGTTCTCACTTTATTACTTTCGTTTTTATACTAATTCTACAACATTTTTTTTTACACTTAATCGTTCACTAAATAACTGCACTAAATTGCACTAAATACACTGTACACTGTACACCACCTACTTGTCATACCTTTTGAATTCCTAGGACTGAATATTGAAGAACAATAGTATACTTCGATACGAATCGTTTCCGGACAACGCCCGAACGGATTTCCACTAATAAATCGCAGCCACCAATCGAATAACAGAAAACATATTTTCAACCCATATTAGGTGTTATGGGTTCGCTTGCTAACATTAGTAAGAAATAAACGTTCCATCCCCACATTTTTTTTACTAGTATATCGATATCGCACATAAACAGCTTGAAGAATATAATTTGTATAATTATGTAATACCCTATCTTGGTATAAAACTCATACTTACAGATGGAAATATTGCTGCAACTTTCTTCGTTGCATTCATACAAGTTCCTGCAATAGCATTTTAATGCGTAAGCAGGAAACCCCTATCAAGCATTGTGGTTATCCACGGCGTAGCTCATAATACTTGTTATCTAATATTTCCTCTGATGTAACTCGTCTATGCATGAAATTGTATTTTTTTTATTCTAAGTATCTGTTCAATTGTCGTGATGTTAGTGAAATAGCCCCCTGGAAACGTTGATTCCATGTTGATTCAAAATTATATTAAGGATACGATTTAGTTCCTGAATACAAGTACTCTGAGGTTCGATTCCCCTTCGTCACAAGATCGACAAGCTAATATCCTCTCTCCTCGTTCCATTGCCTACTTAAAGTACAGAATAGGAAAAAGGAGAGACGATTGCCCTTCATACTGAGAGTTACAAACCCGATTATTGCCCCCCTGCCCCCCCCCAAAAAAAAAGGTTATGGATATTCGCCTGTGGCCATACTCCTTAATGCCGGCAAGAAATAAATAATATGTAAATGATTCCACTTCTCTAATTGACTAAATTCGGTATATTTGATACCTCACCTACGACCAGGCGGAAGTAAAACCACCAAGTGTGGAGTTTTCAAATCTAACAGGTATTGGTTCAATTCTCCGAAGTCCCCGAATAATAAACAACAATCTTTTTCCTTCCTCGCTCCTTTTTAATACACTTGTAACCTCTTAAAATGCACAGAAAGAGGAGAAAGGAAAGAGAAGAACTCACTCTTTATATTGGGTATAAAAGGAGAGTAATCATAACTAAATAGGGTCTCATGCCATGTAGACTCAAGGCGTACCAAAGGGCCAACTTCATTTTAAGTCTTTGTGTTTTGTCTGTTTTGTTAATTTTTCAAAATTGAAATATAAATTGCAATTCAAATCTATTGCCATAGCCCCCTTGACTCTACATGTTAAATCAATAATAATAACTCTCTCACGTCCCTCATGGACAACTCAAGTCTGTAAATTTCTTATTGCAATCTACTTATGGAAATTGACTTTTAAATTATTATATTCCTGGTTCTTCACCTTCAATTGGGGTGACTATATTGTAAATATTCATTCATTCCTGTAAGCAACTGAATAAGGTTAATTGCCTTGTAAGGCAAAACAAACTCGTTATTTTGTTATAGATTGTTAATGTCATTTAAATTGCTAAAGTAATCGATCTATTAGTCATTAATCTCTAATCAATTATTAATTCTTGATCAACAACTTCATAAATCATGATATTGGTACTAACATCTATGAAAACAATGGAATAATGTTAAAATAAAATTAACTAACTGTGTTCCTGGGTAGACAATACTAATTCATCTTTAATTTATATCGTTCAACCCTAATGAGACCCTATTTCGTTTAAATTGAACTAACATACATCTCACTAAGTTATACGTATTTCACCTACATAAAACCGTATACAGACTTAACAGTTCTAACAGAACTAAGTTTGAATCTAAGATAGCGTTATAACTGTATCGTTAGGACGATAATCCTGACAGTTCCTTGTTATTACTATTTAGTCTAAATTATTAATTATCGTTACTTTTGCCCTATGCCCTCTCCATGCACAGAACAGTTCAACTACAATGTTAATGTTTATCGATTCACTGATTATTCTCAAATCAGTTGTAATGAATTTTGGAAGACATGGAACCTGTTAACTATACTGACCTTCCAGGGCATTAATAGATTATTGTACTATTCACTTTTGCTAATGACGCATGATTCAAAATATTATTGATTTTCAATATATATAGTATTTCAGTTACGTAATTTCTTGCAAGGTTGCGTATTCGACCTATTATTAACTTTATTAATGTATAATGTGGTAATTTCATTCAGTAACTTATAAGCATGTAGCAAACAAGTTATAACTGTTCTTTTGTTTTATTTTTAACCTTAATGTAATAAGTCAGTGACATTCAGTCACAGTAGCATGTTCAAATTATTATCAACTCTTCATTATCTATGTAGTATTTTGCTCAGGACATTAATTACAGTTGTAGAAATTCCAAATGTTTTCAACACAATGTTCCAAAAGTTGTTAACCTTTACTCTTAATATCGTACTTCCTTAACTTAATACAGCAGCACTATGTTATAATAATGTGCCACTTCAATATGCTATGTTATGCCAATTTCTATGATTATTCACTTGATTGATGTTTTTCTACTTAAGTATCCGTCTGTTGAGGAGACGGAAAATATCATTATATTGCAAATGTTCTTTATCTTATTGTATAGAAAAGGTGAATTACGACTATGACGACATCAAACTCATCTTAATCAACTCATATTATGTGCATGACATACAATTCGCATATTTTGTAAAATCTTCATTTAATACGAGGGTCATTCGAAAAGTATGGTTACTTCAGCCCGCTTTAGCGCTCGCTTCTTGATGATTTTCGAGGACGAAAATTATGAAGCAGTGGGAATGTGACGCCGGATTCAAAATATGGTTACATTGCTCTTTATTGAAGGAATTGAAAAAGGCTATTTTGGATTAATGTGCAATCACAGGACGGTTTTCTCCTTTAGCTTATCATGAGCTGGTAACAGAGAACGGAACTACGCAAAACCTCGAAGGTGATTGTAGTTGTTTTACTGCGCAAAAATTCATAGGATGTTTACTTATGCTTGGTTACTAACAGGATGAACAATTACGATTTTGTCAACGTGACCCCGCATTTGCGGAAATTTTGGTTAATAGTTAAGAATCTCTGGATAAGTCATAGATAGATGTGGATAATTCTGGAAATCCTGTTATTGAAATCTTCCGGCGGTAACAGTCACGCCATCCACGTGTGTGCTGGATCACACCATAATTTTGGGTGCGGTTACTTGCTAATAGCCAATCAGAATGCAAAGAGCAACAAGTTTCCATATTTGTGAATCTGACGACCAGGATGTGATGACTGATGTGAGGTTTGGGAGTGGCCCTTGCAAAATAATAAAAAGGGACCTCAAGGTCTAGATTGTTGTTATTCGGGCGGCAACGACGTAGTGACGAGGAGTATAAGAACTCAGACCTTCGGGACACCAAGTTGCAGGGTGTAACAAGACTTCTATTCAAGGTATGTACATGCACAATTGCTATATTGAATTCAAGTAATAGTATGTCAGTCAGCACTGCAAAATGATTCATCAGTCGATAGTAAAACTCTCACGACTAAGATTAAAAGTCGCATACTCGTAATTCATTTTTTTTTATCCTTGCTAACTCAAATACTTGAAGGTCCATTCAGTTATTCAATCTCTGATAATGTAGTCAAATATCAATGAAGAGGCAAATATCAAATTACTTTTGTAAATACCTAAATTAAATGTTGATGTATACTATCATTTTAGTTGTATAATAAACTAAATAACTTCAATTTATGTTGTCATTACCCCTAGGTTAATCCACTTTTCCCATGAAAGTCATGGTGTAATTTGATTATAATACTTTTGTGACATCCACTAACTTATAGTGCGAGCAGATCTCATATTTGTGTGGAAATTACGAGCTAAATAATTAAAAAGGAGTCTGCACATCGTCACAATTTCAAATGCTCAGACATCAAAAATGAAAATTGGGATCACATGAGTAAAGTAGTAATGGCTATTTATATTTTAAAAACATACATACAATTATCAACAATTGTCGATCCATTGCTGGATGAAGGTCTTTCCAATACTATTTAACAACCATCTATTCGTTACCAAGATATTCTCAGTGCTACATAATTTCTTGACATCACCTTGTATTAGGATGCTGTGTAGGTCTACTTGTCACTTGTGGTACCGAGTAAAAAACAAATATTTTTATCTGCCCTTTATAGTTTGTTTCCTAACAAAATTATATTTAACTATCTACATATCCATGTACTAAGGGGCGGCTTTAGAATTTTAATTTTGGTTAGGCCCGCTCCCTCGCTTATGAATACATGTACACATTTTATTGACTAATGACAGTAGGAAATTACTTTTATTTAACAATTACATAAATAGTGGAAAATGTATTTACTCTAGCGTTTATATATTTTTCAAAACTTTTAGTAGGCCCGTGCCTACCAGGCCTACCCGCTAAAAAGACACTGTATCTACTATTTCTCTCACATGTACTGTATATAGACACAGAACCGATTGTTAAAAGAATAGCACCGCTGTATATACTACTGCACTGACGTGCAATATACAGCAGCTCCAAAAGACTGATAGTTTATCACTGCACTATGTATGAGGCTTTCATTACAACTTTGATTCAGAGACGAAGGGGAATCTAAGTTACGTACAAGAGAATACGCCTTTTTCCTTTGTAACATTCAGCTAGCGGATCTCGATTGCTTTCACAATATTTCTCATCACGCATTTGCAGTTAGATGGGGCTGAGTCTTCCAGCTACACTTGGCTGCAGCTATTTCCAATGCTCAACCTTTGCACTACTCATGGTCAACTCAATAAACCTTATTTTGCAGATAAACATGGATAAGCTTAGACTGCAGAACTACTAACATCAGCGTATATGTAACTTTTTCATAACACTGATAAATCTAACATATAAATGATATGACAATGGATAACAAATAAAACTCTTCACTAAACGCACAGTATTTCAGTTCAATTATCGAACAACTTTTATCGACCTCAGAAACGATATAAATGGTTAAAACTATCATATTGTTTTATTTTTATTTATTTTGTTTTTACTGTTTTTTCAGCACTTGTTCATGTTTACATGCATTTTATGAACAGCGAAAATATTCCTGTCTTGAAACTCCGGGTTTGGAAGGAGAGATACTTATCAAATATCATATCGATATATCGATTTCACAGACGGTGAAGTTGACAAGTTGACTGGACTGAGGGGTATTCCAAACCCCCGGAAGATCCGCCCTCCATAGTAGACAACCCATAAATTCGCCCATCCTCAAAATACGACATTTATATGCATTAAGGCAAGAAGACACACAAAGAAAAAAAAATCAGTATGGCACATCAAAATATAAACTAGATTAATTTCTTTGAAAACACATCATTTTAAAAACAAAAGATAGGAAAAAGATAAGAAAAATGTCGGTGTTGTCAACTTAGAAATTATTTCTATATAAGAAATAAAATATTTACGTGCAAAGCTGTTCGTCAATTACTGTGTAAAAAATGGATTTATCACAGATATTTAGCATCTACTCTCCAGTGACAGTACGTTTTGATCACTGAAAAACCAGAGGTTGTATGCCTTTATCACTAAAAAATCAGAGGTTGTATGCCTTTATCACTGAAAAACCAGAGGTTGTATGCCTTCATCACTGAAAAATCAGAGGTTGTATGCCTTCATCACTGAAAAATCAGAGGTTGTATGCCTTCATCACTGAAAAATCAGAGGTTGTATGCCTTTATCACTGAAAAACCAGAGGTTGTATGCCTTCATCACTGAAAAATCAGAGGTTGTATGCCTTCATCACTGAAAAACCAGAGGTTGTATGCCTTCATCACTGAAAAATCAGAGGTTGTATGCCTTCATCACTGAAAAATCAGAGGTTGTATGCCTTTATCACTGAAAAACCAGAGGTTGTATGCCTTCATCACTGAAAAATCAGAGGTTGTATGCCTTCATCACTGAAAAACCAGAGGTTGTATGCCTTCATCACTGAAAAATCAGAGGTTGTATGCCTTCATCACTGAAAAATCAGAGGTTGTATGCCTTCATCACTGAAAAACCAGAGGTTGTATGCCTTCATCACTGAAAAATCAGAGGTTGTATGCCTTTATCACTGAAAAACCAGAGGTTGTATGCCTTCATCACTGAAAAATCAGAGGTTGTATGCCTTTATCACTGAAAAACCAGAGGTTGTATGCCTTTATCACTGAAAAACCAAAGGCAGTGTGGCATACCACCTCATACCGTCTCACTTCGACCAAAGAAGCAATTAAACATTTTACAAGATTTTAAAGTACTCAGTGTTTCGGCTAGAAAATTGACCTATTAGCCTTCTTCGCCCACTAATAGTAGTGCGAGATTTGTAGCTTTGGATTCGTCGGAGGATTAGATTCTTCAGAGGATCAAGGGTTTCACTTATTAACATTAAAGAATTAATTATAATATCATCAGTAATATCAATTCTGCTTTTATTTTAGGAGGGAGGGCGAGACACTCCTCTCATTGCTCCATGAACCTTAAGAGACGCTCCTGGTTTTTAACTAATAAGATATATTAACCCCTTTCTGCATGTTTTGTTTTCTTTTAGCGAAAAAAAAATATCAGTATTGGAAATCCTCATATGGGAACTTGAAAAATGAATTAAAACTTGAATTTTAGATTTTTCACTAAATTCCGACGAGAAATAAGTAAGTGCCATATATGACACATTTACAACTCCCAAAGAACATGCCAGATGACACCAAAATATCTTATTCATACACGTCAATATCTTGCACAGCAGACAAATCAGTCATTTGGTGCCTTTGATAAATCACGAAAAAGCTAAAAGTGAAAAAAGGGTATGTGCCATATATGACACGGCATGCGGTAAGGGGTTAAATTTGCATGGCTCTATTGTAACACATTCTGTAAATGTTTCTTTGTTTAATTATGTAGCTGAACCTGCTTTTTCTACACACCGCATCATTCACATATAAGCACGAATCTCCTTGTCATTCCTCACAACATCTGCACATGTCCCTTTATAGACACAAGAGAAGGGCGTCTTGATTTAAAAAAAAAAAAATCGACAAGGGATATCATAAAGGGAAGATTTTTTCGATTATTTTTTTCAATATGTCGCACCGTTTGCAAGATTTGAGCCTAGTGTTTCTTTCAGAAAAAAAATGTTCCGGGTGGGGGGGGGGGAAGGAGCTCACTTAGTATTCGGAAAGGCACATACTATTTTCACACGGTACTATTGTATTTAGTATTATATTATAGACTTATTATTTTTGGTCTTCTTTGGGGGCCCCTCTCAGAGTTTGGGGGGAGGTTCCAAAAACATGTCTGGAAGAGAGACTGTTTGAGACTACTTCGGGTTGAAGTTTCTAATTCATGTATGATCAGTGTTTTCTTTCTTCTTGCACGTAAATAACCAAAGATATTACATATACAGTTAATTATAATGTCAATGATATATGGTGTTCACTGGGCAAAACACTCCAAAGAATGAAGATTAATCTTAGACTGGAGAAATGGTTAGCTAAATCGTTTTCCATTATCATTTGGTAATGAAACAAACGCCTGATAGATATACTAACCCTGTATACAAATTTGTGGTGTTGGAACGTATAACTTGTAGGATATGATGCTTTAATTTATAAAAATTCAATACTTCCTGTGTACCCCTAAAAATCTAATAATAAAGAAATAATAGCCATATTTGTTTTAAATACCCAAATAGAACTGAACAATCTACACAAAATTTTGCAATCGATCAGTGGAAACGACATCTTTGTAGAACTTGTGGTTTGAGAGATATTGTTATGAAAAGAACTAGCCACAAACATATAAACCTAACATTTTAATACGTATATAGTTTGATACAAATAGGGACTACTTCAAAGAAGTTCCGCTCCATGTTAAAAAAGAATACGAGTGTGGTACAGTTCTCTTTGAGGTAATTGCTGGCACTTAGAACAAAGTCTCCTGTAATAAGTATAATAAAATTCTTTCAATTGATGGGTACGCATGTAATGAAAGCGCTCCTACACTAATTTTCAATATTAAATTAGTTCTGAATAGTTGCGGATGACCTATATAACTTTGTGAACTGAATAGGTGGTTTCCCAGTCCTGGTTTCCTCTAATAGAAACTTAATATTTGCGCTAATTGGGTTTATGTTTATGTAATTTCCCTAGCGCATGTAGGAAATACATTGTATTTCGATTGCAATCAATTTCGAGTTAGGCTACATTTTTGAAACGAAAGGAGAACTCTCGGGTGGGCGGAAATATTGTGTTTTGTAGGAAAAGCCATATAACTTTATCGTCTAGACTTCTTCGCATGCTAGCGAAACCAGAGTAAATTAATTTTCCTTTAATTTACCTACATAATGAAAGTTCAGCGACTTGGTCTCAGACAATTGAAATTAAGAGAATTTCCTCTTCTTGCTGTGCCCCATCCTTCGCGTAGAGCACTTGTCGTTTTTTTTTTTTTTTTTTTTTTTTTTTTGCAAAAAAGGACAACGTAATTTCCAGTGCATGTGGAAGCTATTTGGCACTATCCTGACTACGTAGACGTTAGAAAAGAAAGATAGAAAAATCCTGACAAACGAGATTGTCTTCTGGCTTTACAAAATCTAAACCTACTTTTTTTTTCAATCTCTTATGCTAACATTCGCTCTTGCTCCCACCTCCCCCCCTCCCCCACCTTTGAATTAAAAGAATAAACGCATTCGAGCAAATACAACTCAACCCGCAGCATGGCAAACATACTAACAAGCACGACAAAATTTAGATTTCTAATTGTCATCGACCAATTTACCTTGTTAGCATTAATTGTCAAGCTTGTCTGTTGAAAACAAAAGAAGGTTGTGTTCCGCCGAGTAAAGAGAAGAAGCCATTTTGTAAAGTAATTTAAATTTAAATTGTGGGAAGCATGCTCAAGCTGATTGCATAACGTTTGTGTTGACAAGAGCTGACTGGGAACTTTGTACGTTTTAATTTGCTCCCCCCTCCTCTTCAAAAAATAAGACTAATTAACAATCATAAGTCAGGGCAATTATCTATAAATTACTTTGAATTAACATCAAGAGAACTGCGTTAAATAATTATTTAGAAAATATATTAAGTTTTTACTTACCAGCGACTATAGGGGTAAGAAAGTACAATATTGTGACAAGGGCGGATCCAGAAATTTTTAAAAGGGGGTAGGCTCAGTTCTGGAAATAGAGATTTTCCATGTATATATATATACAGGGCCCGCGCTAGCAGTTTTGCCGCCCTGGGCGGTACTTTCACATGTCGCCTGTTTAATCTGCAAACCTTATTTTGACAGAAGACGTTCAAGTGTCACGAAAAAGTAATATTCTCCATTTAAAAACATCTATGAAATGGAAAAGTAGACAAAAAAAAAAAGAAAAAAATGAACTACTTCTCTTGAATGCTTACATAATATTTAAAAAATTCCATGCAAGACAAAATATTCAGTAGGCTCGATTTCGCTGTATATCTGTGATGTACAGCAGCGCATACAGAAAATAAAACAAAAGAAGTATCATTTAGTCACGATTAAGAATTTTAATTTTTAAGCTTATTTCATATCAAAAGGTGTCTCCAATAGAGTATGGAGTATCAAGATAATATAGTGAATCAGATATTATAGCAAAACTAAGTGATTAGCCTAAGCCTTATAATGTACTAGAACACAATAGACAGACATAAAATTAACACACCTTAATTAAAAGAAAATTTTCTTGCTTTGTTATGAGCAAATTCCTTTATCGCACCACGTAGAGACGTAGTCCAATGTTTCAGCCAATTCATGTTCTATTGATATCATTGCTAGACTACTCAAGCGTGTTTCAGACATGAAAGAGCGTAGACAGTTGTTAATAAGCTAAGTTTCGAAAAACTTCTTTCTCTACTTGCCACTGTTACCGATACGGTTAACAAAATCCTAAATGCAACACTAACATTGGGAGCAAAGTAATGTTTCCTTAATTAATTTTAAAGTCTCTTTTGGTGAACATTTAGGCTTAATTATAGTGGATAACACTTCTTTCAGTTCGTCTTTAAAATAACGGGTTAATATCTTTAGATTCTTCGTGTGTTAAAATGCTGGCAAGTTTAGTCCACTTTTTAAACAAAAGTTCAGGTGGCATGTCTTTAAGATTACTTATATCGTAAATAAAATCGAAATACTCGCTGTGATGTTTAAGTTGCTCAAACCTTTCTCTTAAAGCTAACACAATCACATCTAAAACTTTGTAATAAAAATCGATCTTGTATCTCATTTGTGGATCTTCAATAGCTTCATCCTCTGCCTCGGACTGATTCTGTCTCTTCTTTCGACTTCGAGCTTGCACTGTATTACCTATCCGTGGATCATCTATACGAGTATCTAATGCTGATGCCAACTCCATTACATCAACCAAATAAAATTGAAACTTGCATCATTTATTCTCCTCTCAAAGTACTCACTCAGATATATTTTCAAGAAACCCGACTGCATCCAACACATGAGAATCAACGCTTTGGAGATTTTCGCTCATTATGTTTATGTGGAGTAAAAAGTCATACCAGATAACGAGTGAGCAAAGGAAAGTAGCCACGCATCTAGTTTGCTATACACAGAGCATCGTGGGTGACCATTCTATCTGTTCTATTGTAGTTAACTTATTTGAAGCAAGGTATCATAAACCTTCCCTATTTGATATCTAAGTGGAGTCAGAGCATTATTTCGTCTCTCCCACCTTGTGGTGCTTAATGGTTTTAAAGCAGGGTGGATTGATTTAAATCAGTCTGATTTAAATCACGATTTTAATCAAGATTTAAATCACTTGATTTTTTTAATAAAAATCGTTGATTTAAATCAAATTTCGAAATAAATTAATTTAAAGTGAAAATAAGTAAAATCCCGTTTCTGTTCTGTTATTTCGATTATGGAAGATAATATTCATAATACAATGAGACTCCAATGTATGTACAACACAGTATGAAAACGAGTATGCAGAGGATGATTAGGGAAAATCCCGTTTTGAACGGGTAACGGGAGAATCCTGCTTTCTTCTCTTCGTAACATAGGGTTTTTAAATCGTTAACTATTCCAACGGAGAAATCACCATCGACATTTAAGACAAAAATTCTTTTATGTCCACGTCTATTTGTTTGTTTCCAGATAATAGGGGCGTATTTAGAGGGGCCCGATCCCCTTTCCGAAACAATAAATAAGTAAATAAAACTTTAGACGAAATTTATGTACTAAATACATAGAACAAAGTTCCTCGGGATCGTAATACGGCAAATTTTGGATGCGTTAAAATATCGAATAATATTTTTGATAAAGTGGATTCTTTCAAATATCTAGGATCAATATTTGAAACAGACGAAAACGATATCTACAAAGAAATTAAATGTCGACTAAAAGCAGAGAATTCGTGTTATTATTCAGTTCAAAATCTCTTGTTGTCACGAATTCTGTCCAGGAATTTGAAGATTAAAATATATATGCTTGTTGTTCTCAGGGTGTCTAGAAGGAAGCATAATCAAATTCCCTGAGTTTCCCTGACAAAATTATTTGGTCTAGGAATTAATTCGTGCGGTTGGTACGCACACATTGAAGCTGTAGTACAAACACAAAATACATAAATACCTTAAGAAAAATATTGTCCATCGCTAGCCACCACTTTCGCCCATCTGTCAGGCAATGTACGGATTCCGTGGCGAAAGAAGTCCTCATCCTTGGAAGCGATCCAGTCAGAGACCCATGTTTCGATATCTTCTGAAGAAGTAAACCGCTGCCCAATCAAATCGTTGTTCATGCAATCGAACAAGTAGTAGTCCGAAGGAGCAACGTCTGGTGAATACGGCGGGTGAGGTAAAACTTCCCATCCGACATTTTCTAAATAGGTTTTGACCGGTTTTGCGACATGTGGGCGAGCGTTATCATGTTGAACAATAAGTTTATCATGTCTGTTCTCCCATTCTGGTCGTGTTCTGGCCAGAGCTTGCTTCAAACGCATTAATTGTCGTCGATAATGTTCTCCATTCATAGTTTCACCCGGTTGCAGCAGCTCATAGTACACCACACCTTTCATATCCCACCATATGCACAGCATAACCTTTGCACAGTGAATATCTCGTTTTGGTTGTGATGGACCTGGTTCACCTGGTTTCACCCAGGCCGTTTTTCGTTTAGGGTTCTCGTAATGGATCCACTTCACATCACCCGTAATAATTCGATGCAGAAACCCCTTTCTGCTCTGTCGTTGAAGCAGCAATTCGCAAATGGTTTTTCGTCTTTCAACGTCTCTGTCTTTCAATTCATGTGGAACCCAATGTGACATCTTTTGAATCATTCCCATGGCTTTCAAGCGTTTGGAGACTGTTGTTTGATCAACGCCTAATGCTGCTGCAAGTTGTTCCTGCGTTTGACACGAATCCTGCTCGAGCAATGCTGTCAATTCTTCGTCTTGAATTTTTTTTGGCTGTCCAGCTCGCTCTTGGTCTGCCAAGCCGAAATCACCACTTCTAAACCGTGCAAACCACTTCTGACACGTTTGCTCAGCTAGAGCATGGTCACCATACACTTTCACCAAAATACGATGACTTTCAGTCGCACTTTTCTGCATGTTAAAGTAATGCAGCAGGACACCCCGCAAAAACACTTTATCAGACACAAATTGCGCCATGTTCACTTAACTACAAACTGGTGTTGTTGACGCTTTAATCCACTGCCCTATACTACGAACGATACGCGATGACAGGGGTTTGCAACACATGTGTGGATACACGGAACTGTGGGACGCTCCGTTCGTTGCGCCATCTCTTGTCCACCCGCACGAATTAATTCCTAGACCAAATATAATTTTCCCTGACTCTGTCATTCTTTTTTTCTTAGTAACTCATGAAAAGTAACTTATATTTAAATCATGAAAATCAAATCTTTCAGTTGTACGTCCTACGATTATGCCAGTTAGGCTAAAGGAGACGGTGATGATGAGTAATGAATGAAATGAAGAAAGCGGGAGGAAACGGGAGAACCCCGAGAAAACCCACGACCACGGTGTTTGTCCACCACAAAGTTCACACGGTGCAAGCTGGGATCGAACCAGGGAACCCAAGCACCAGAGGTGAACGCTCTACCAGTGAGCCACCGCGCCCCCAACTTACATTTAAAGTGAACTGTAAGTTTTCACCATTGTTTATATGCTTATACAATATTCTACAGACGTACAAACGAACCAATTCATTTACCTGTAATTTATGACTATTTTAGTGGCGTTTCTTCACCTCTCACAGCCTGGGAAAGATTTTTTCCTGATACACAATGAAATTCCCTGACATTTTCCCTGACCCTGCAAATTCCCTGACTTTCCCTGACTGGTAGACACCCTGCTTCTTTATGGTTGTGAAACATGGTCGCTTACTATGAGGGAAGAACGTAGACTGAAAGTATTTGAGAACAAGATCCTGAGACGAATATTCAGACCCAAGAGAAGCGGGAATGGGAGAAACTTCATAACAAGGAACTACTTAATTTTTACGGTTTACCAAACATTGCTAGGGTCATAAAGTCTAGGAGACTCAGGTGGGCAGGTCATGTAGCCAGGATGGAAGAAAATAGGAACACTTTCAAATTCTTAACTGGAAGACCAATCGGAAAATGACCATTAGGAAGATCTAGGCGCAGATGGGATGACAATATTAAGATGAATCTAGCAGAAATAGGAATACAAAATAGAAACTGTATCCAATTGGCTAAGGATAGAAGTCAGTGGAGAGTTTCCGTGAACGCGGCATTGAACCTCCGGGTTCCATAGGCCATAGAGTTAAACAGTTAATTTTGGGCGAAATTTATGTACTTTACATGTATTTCGTGCCGCTGGATAGTTTCGATGTTTTAAAAAAATATACTCCTGCCAAATATCAGGAACTTTCGTGAAAAGAAAAGTGTTATGTTGATAAACGTTGCTGTACGTTTTTTCCTTAATGCTTAAGAAATATTGTTTCGGATTGAAATAGGTTAACGATTGAGGATTAATTCGAAATTAAACCAAAATACTTTCACTTAAATGGCATAATTGTCATTTAATATTAATTCCTAATGTTTTTTCTCCAGTTCGCGACTTGTATTATACGAGGAGAAAGATTTGATTTAAATAAAAAAAATCGATTTAAATCAAAAAAATCATGATTTTTTTCCACCCTGTTTTAAAGTGAGACTGCTAATACGCTCCTTTAGTAAGGCCCAACGTTGAACTGACGCAGAAAAAAAATTCAAACTTTTTAACTAACAAAAAATAAAACAACGTACTGAGATGTTGTGGCTGTATCTTTGAGACAAGATTTAGTGAATTACTATCGCAAGGAGTAGAAGGCTCGGAAATTTATTTCTTAAATTCTCTTTTGAATACCTGAATGTTTGCCTTTCATATTAGAACCATTGTCGTATCGTTGGCCCCTCATGTCTTCAATAGGAATGTCCATTGCATTTAGCTGTTTAATTATTACTTCTATGAGTCCTAGATTAGTGATGTCTGTTACCGGTACGAAACCAAGAAAGTGTTCGTAAATTTTTACAAGGCATTCTCCATTACTGTATGTAATTTGTACAAAACGAACGATTATTGTCATTTGCTCAGTAAATTTGTTAACAACTCGCAGCTAGAAGCTAAATGCGTCAAGATGCTGTAGGCTAGAACGGCCTGTCTCAAGTGGGAATATACCTTTTGTATACTTGGAGTGGAGCGTTAGAACATTGCTGAA
This sequence comes from Thermobia domestica, assembly GCF_964235325.1. NCBI lineage: Eukaryota > Metazoa > Arthropoda > Insecta > Zygentoma > Lepismatidae > Thermobia > Thermobia domestica. The sequence goes on along the minus strand of NC_137469.1, from coordinate 15,766,085 downwards.
TAGAAAAAATATAAAAGAAACCTTGATAGTCTTATTCACCCTAGCTGAAAATCTTATCTACGACACTGTAAGGGAAAAATTAAACGAGATACCTGTGGCTAGTAGTTTGATAATTGTAAGTGAAGGAGAATGCTCCGAATTTCCTGATTATTTTCCTGAATGTGAGTGAAGTAAGTTCAATTACATTGTCAGGTGAACACAATTTTATTTCTCCTTGTGGACCTATTACCAAGCATTCTATTTTGATAGTATACTTTTCTTTTTCAAATTTTTGCCGCCCGTTAGAATTGCCGCCCTGGGCGATGGCACGGTTCAACCCCCCTAGCACGGTTCGACCCTTACATAAGTTATTACAAAATAAATACAAATAATATTTAAAAAGTAGTTAACAAGGAACACAGATATCATGATAAGTTATCAATTACCGTTGAATTTATTTTTCTAGTCTCTGACTTAACCAAGATTTTTGGGTAATTCAAATTTTGGCCACACTGTCATATCTATGAATGACAACACTGGTTATTCTTCCGATTCGTATTTGCAAATGTAGAATAACATTATCTATTACTGTGGTAAGTTACCTTTCATTATCTCTTTTCACTTACGAAAAACAGGCAAAAGAAAAATTGTTAGCTTTTAAAAAATATTTAGTAGTCTGCCTCCTTAAAACTCCGTTATGTCGGCTAGGCTGAATGAGACTATGATGATGAGAAATGAATGTAATAGTGGAATGAAGAAGTGGAAGAAGAAACAGGACAACCCCGAGAAAATCCACGCACACGGTGTTTGTTTACCACAAAGCTCACTTGGCGCGAGCAGGGAGCAAACCAAGAATCCCATGCACCAGAGGTGAACGCTCTACTACTAAGCATAAGTCCTTGGATAATGACTTGTGTATCTTTAAACGTTGATAAATGCCCTTCATTGTGTTCGTACAATCCCTTTATCTATTTATAGTTTTTACACTATGAATCAGAACACTAAAAGAGTGTTTAAAATCTAAGACTTGGGTGAACTAGTTTTGCACACGAGAATCATGGAATTTCTCATCTCGTCTCGAAATCAAGACGAAAATATATTGTCATGATTCTGGTCTCGTCTGGGATATAAAATGGAACTTCTCGTCTCGTTTTGGAGACTAGACGTGAAATATCTCGTCCTGTGGGCAATACTGCTTCTCGGAAGCTGTTGATTTTGGTTTCTGTATGCTTAATGTCAGTTTTTGATATACTTGCTCCAACTAACTGCACACACACTATTTGTCTTAGAACTTGCAGAAGTTATTACAAAATAAATACAAACATTATTTAAAAAGTAGTAAACAAGGAACCAAGACAACATGATAATTAATCAACTACCGTTGAGTTCATTTTTCTAGTCGCTGCCTTAACCTCGATTTTTGGGTAATTCAAATTTTGGTCACACTGTAATTTCTATGGATGGCAACAATGATAATTCTTCCGATTCGTATTTTCGGATGTAGAATACCATTATCTATTATTGTGGTAAGTTACATTTCATTATCTCTTTTCACTTACGAAAAACGGGCAAAAGAAATTTTGTTAGCTTTTGAAAAATATTTAGTAGTCTGCCTCCTTAAGTAGAGAGATGAATACCAGACGTATGGTCAAGGATAGAATATTTCAGCGTCCCACCGTATGGTTCGGATATGTCACATAACCCCCCCCCCCCAAAAAAAAAATGTTAGAACAATCTATATATTAAAATGCTAGGTTTATGTGTTTGTCTCCAAAGAATAGTTTGTCTTCAATCCTTTTGACAATGAAATATCGAAAACCACAAATGCTAGAAACGTGCCGTTCTCACTGGTCGATTCCAATTTTTTTGTAGATTGTCCAGTTCTAATTCAATATTTAAAAAATATGGCCGTTATTTGTTTATTACATTCCAACAGCACATAATTGTATAGGGAGTAGTATATATCTCAGGCGTTTGTTTCATGCCCAAATAATGAAAAACGAAGGATAACCATTCCTCCAGTCTAAGATAAATCTTTTCCCCAATGAAATCCATACATCACTGGCATTATAATTAATTGTGTATATAATGTATTTGCTTATTACATACTGCATGCTAGAAGAAATCGATCATATGTCACTGATCATACATGAATTAGAAACTCCAACCGGAAGTAGGTTCAAATCTTGCAAACGGTGCCAGATATTGAAAAAATAATCGAAAAAATCTCCCCTTTATGGTACCTCTTGCCGATTTTGAGTTGACTTGAGTTGATTTTGAGTTTAACGTCCCTTTCAGCAGCAAGGCTATATGAGACGTGGACCTACTGATTAACGTGGAATCCGAACCACATGAGCTCCCGCCGGGAATCGAACCCGGGTCTCCCACGCCAAAGGCGCGTATGGTAACCGCTTAGCCACGGAGGAGCTCTCTTGCCGATTTTTATCAAGACATCTTTCACTTGTGTCTGTAAAGGGGCATGTACAGATGTTGTGAGGAATGACAAGGAGATTCATGCTTATATATGAATGATGTGCTGTGTAGAGAGAGCAGGTTCAGCTAGTTTGTTTCAATAGATTGGACTATTTGGTGATACCTTTTCTCTAGCTGTTGGCAACACTTCCTGGTATTGGAGTTTGTGAACGTTTGCGGGGGCAGTATCAACTTTGTCTGTGTAACACTGAGACTGGGGTAGTTTATGAGAAGCGCAGTTAACAGATTTCTATCTCTTTGACGTACCAATTTCCTTTTATGATTTATGCCAGTGGTGGCCAAACACATTGAACAACGGGGAAGTAGAGAGCTGGGCGCATAAATGCTTTGCTTGAAACTCATAACGGAACCATGTTATGTCTATGGTTATACAACCATTTGTAGTGAACAGCCCAATGCGATTTTAACTGCTTTGTCTGCTTGTCATCTAGAGAACTTTTATCTCTATGGCATCTAGGATTACATAAATATTTCTTCGCTTCTGTTTCTATCCGCGGATTATTCATTTTCTGCAGAATGCCAAAGGATGATTTTATTATTTGACTATTCTCTTTGCCAAAATGAATTATGTAGTTTTAATATAAAGTTTACAATAGGAACAAGAACATTATCTTTAAAAATCTATAAAAAATATGAATGACCATTGTGTAAACTGTTGAAAAGGATATAGATATAAGTCACCTTAGACCACATAAAGTTTACTATTGAAGGGTTGATGGTCAAAACTGAACGATTCTAAAAGTACACATTCTAAGGGCTGATTACAATAATTTGTAAGGAGTTAATTTAATAAATCGAAAAACTACTTTATATATTTAACATGTCTGTGTGTTTGTCTGTCCGAGAGACAACTCTAAAACTTGCAAATCGCTTGCTGTAAGCTTGCATTGGAAATCGGCAAGCTTGCATCCGACTTGATTGGAAAGCGTACAAGTATACCGCAACCTGGATTCCAGTAACAAAATTACATGGTGGCATTTAGTTTTCCATTCAAGCTTGGCGCAAGCGTTTTATGCTGGCGGCAAGCCAATAGCCAATGAACGACCAGTAAAGTTATGACGCTCTGCAAAGGATCGAAAATATCGCTTGCAAGTACAACGAAAGTCAGATCGTATGAACGCACGCCTTGAAAGGGCAAGCGTAGAAAGCCAAAAGCCAACCACGCGCCAACTGGTCGAAAGCTTTCTTGCTACTTGAGTAAAAAATCTCAAAACTGAATTACCATCCATTTGGGCCAGGATGTAGAAAGCCCAAAATTAGGAATCCCAAGAATATATATTCCATTTCCACTCTAATCTCTCTACTAAAACAGGAAGTTGTAGAAATCTACTACCACTTCCGCTTTCAATATTAATTGAGACGTTATGCAAACCAAACTCCTTCACGTGGTGTACACGTGACACAGTTACTTGTTTATTCTACGTAAGAAGATAAATCTAGCAAAAGCAAGTGATAATTTTTTTTAAAAAAAAGGAAGAAAAAGTAGGGTTTTGGAAAAAAACAAGATTAGTCCAACGCTAGCACGTCTGCACAATATTATGACAGGGACGCGAGTTCTCCTTACGTTCACAATTTTTAATACACAATGGATAATTCCCTGTGTGCCAGAACAAACTAGAACAATACTTTGAGTCTGGATGTTAAAAATAGATAAACAGGAGAGTAAACATACAACGATAGCAATTAGGGAATACATACGTACAGGGTGACCCAGAAGTGAGCGTACCCCTAATTTATGTTTTCTGACGGTTTCTGGCGCAGAATTCAGCTGTGTTGCGACATGGATAGTGATCATACCGATGTTTATGACTCTTAAGACACTTAAGACTTCAACGTAACTGTGTACAGACATTCTACCATAACTAACACTACACTGTTGAAACTAAAAGGGGGGGGTACGCCCACTTTCGAACTACCCTTTATATTAGCCTTGGGCTAGTTGCGGAGTTCTCCATCAGACCCTCGCACCTCTCGTGCCTCTAATATATGGGGTCTCTAATCTCCTTCTTATTATATCAATCACAACCCCACCCTTTTCCTTGCCTTCCAAGAGAATCATCGATAAACACTGAAACACGCCTTTAATAATTATTTTAAATTAAAAATCTAAATATTAAGTTTAATGTCTCTGGTCTTACCGAATTTCGAGATATGACCTTCCAATAATAACAATTATAACCCCACCCCTTTTTCTTTCCGTCTAGAGCAAATAATTATCAAAACACGGTAAAACATACATTTACTTATTTTAAATGACAAGTACAAATACCAAATTTCATCTCTCGAACCTTCAGAAATTCCGAGATATCGACATCTTATTATAATAATTGTATTTTTCTTTTCATCCTATTATTTTCCCTTCTAAACCAATATTTTTACAAAAATTAGTGAAACACATGTCTAATTATTTTAAATGAGAAGTCCATATACGAAAGTTCATGCCCCTAACCTTGAAAGATTCCGAAATATGGATATTTTAAGATAATAATTACCATTCCTCTTTCTCCCCTTCTCAGCCGAATTTCCAAAATTCCTTCCTTAACGTAACGTTACATCACAAACTTTATGCCCTGTTCAAACTTCCAAGTTTGTAGGTTAAGAGTCTAACATACTAAAAATAGTACAAAATTTACCATTTTTCTTTTACTTGTTTATACATAAGCGAAAGGGGATAATGAAATGCAACTTACCACAATCATAGATAATGTTATTCTACAACAGAAAATATGAACCTGAAGAATTTTCAGTGTTGCCATCTTAGAAATTACAGTGTTGCCAGAATAAAATTTCCCCCAAAATCTAAATTAAAGCAGCGACTAGAGGAACGACCTCAACTGCGTTTGATTACGTATCATGTTGCCTTAGTATCCTATGAACTATTTTTTAAATAACATTATTATTTAATTTTAATAATTGTATATTAAAACTATTTTGTTTATTATAAACTAAACACAACTATTATTTAAAAAGGAGTTCACTGGATTCCACTGGTAGTTCACTGAAATATATACTACCAACATATACAAATGTGTGGTGTTTGAATATATAACTTGTAGGATATGATGCTTTACTTTTTTTTAAAATTTCAATACTGTCAGTGTTCCCCTAAAAATGTAATAAAGATATAATGGCCATTAATTTAAAAATATTAAATTAGAACTGAACAATCTACACAAAATTTGCAATCGACAGTGAAAGTGGCATCTTTCTAGAGCTTGTGGTTTCCGAGATATCATTTTCAAAAAACTGGCCACAAACATATAAACTTCTATTGACCACAGACATATAAAGCTATTGGGCTGCCAAAATGTCTTGAACCGTGGCAAAAATGCGAACTAAAGCTCACACCCTCATACATTTATGCGTTGAGCCAATAAGGGTTCAGCTGTTGCTAAGCGAGAGAAAGCGAGTGGAATTTTTTCAGCCGATAGCAGCGCTTGCAACGGAAGACTAGGGATCAAGTCAATGTGGCATATCTTTAGCGTTT